>NC_133284.1:36614272-36629102 GCF_005239225.2 Populus alba
CCCCACTTAATCCTATAATACCTGCTTTTTCATCTACTCCCTCAAGCACCTCCAATCCCACCTCAAACAACTTTCCCACCACCCCATGGTCACCGTCAGTCTCGAAATTAATATCAAGAAACCTGTTCAGAAACTCACTCTTCACACCATAAAATCATGACACCTCCAACATTGAACCTTCAAATACTTCTCAGGCCTTCAAAAGATCCCAACTGGCGTCAGACTATGTCTGAGGAATATGATGCCCTTGTTCGAAATGGCACATGGGAACTTGTTTCCCCTGATGGTATCACTAACCTTGTTGGCTTGCAGGTGGGTTAATAGAATCAAAAGAAATTCTGATGGCTCCATTAATCGGTTTAAAGCACGCCTGGTTGCAAAAGGATTTCACCAGCATCCTGGAGTCGATTATCATGACACCTTCAGCCCCGTTGTTAAACCAACAACTGTCCGGCTACGTCCTTAGTCTTGCTATCAGTCGTTGGATGGTCTCTCTTAAACAACTGGACATCAAACAATGCCTTTCTTCAAGGCAGCCTCTCTGAAACCGTGTTCATGGAGCAACCGCCAGGGTTTGTTGATCAAGACAAACCTTCCTTTGTTTGCAAACTACACAAGAAGCCATATATGGGCTAAAGCAAGCGCCCGCGCTTGGTATAATGAGCTACGTCACTTTCTGTTGGCATCCGGATTCCATAACTCTCACTCTGATACATCTCTGTTTATCTTCCAAAGTGCTCCTCATGTTTTGTATTTGCTGGTTTACGTCGATGATATAATTGTCACTGGTAGCAATGATGTTGTTCTCTCTCAGTTTGTTTCCAGTCTTGCCAAACGATTTTCTCTCAAAGAACTTGGTGACTTGTCCTACTTCCTGGGTGTTGAGGTTATATCTCACAAACATGGTCTCCTGTTCTCCCAACGCAGGTACATCACTGACTTGCTCACTCGTCTGCACATGCATGAAGCAAAACCAGTTCTCACACCGCTTCCAAGCTCTGCATCTGCTGTTTCTTTAAAGTCAGGCTTGCCTCTCCCTGATCCAACCATCTATCGTGAGGTTGTTGGCAGTCTTCAATACCTGTCTCTTACACGACCGGATGTGTCCTTCGCAGTCAATAAATTATCTCAGTTCATGCACCATCCGACTGATACACACTGGATCCTTGTCAAGCGCATTCTACGTTATCTCCTTGGTACACTCAACAAGGGCCTTCTTCTGCGCCGTGACTCTCCTTGTTCTCTTCATGCTTTTGCTGACAAACTTCATGCCTTTTCGGATGCTGATTGGGCGGGCAACAAGGATGATTATTCCTCAACCAGTGCCTACCTAGTATACCTTGGGAGTAACTTAATTTCATGGAGTTCCAAGAAACAGAAAACCATTGCCAGGTCTTCTACAGAGGCTGAGTATCGCTCAGTTGCAGCCACTGCTGCTGAATTAAGTTGGGTATGTTCGCTCATTCAAGAACTAGGTGTTGCTCTTCCCACTCCTCCTGTCATCTACTGCGACAATGTGGGAGCAACTCAGTTAAGTTCCAATCCCATATTTCACTCACGAATGAAGCATGTGGCCGTGGACTATCATTTCATTCGTGACCAAGTTCAGTCTGGTAGGCTTCGTGTTGCTCATATCTCTTCTGCTGATCAGCTAGCTGACCTTCTAACCAAGCCGTTATCCACCTCTCAATTTCAGTTCTTTCATGACAAGATTGGCCTCTATGATCGTGGCCTATCTTGAGGGGGCATGATAACAAACATATCTCCAAGGACTCTGTTATGTATAGGACTCTAATCACGTTGGCTAAGCTGATAAGCTCTTAGATTATTCAAAACCTTAGCTGATAAGATCTCAGCTTGTAATCCATTGTTCACAGCTTTAGTTGATAAGATCTCAGGTTGTAATCCCTTAGGAGTTGGTCTTCCTGTCAAATAGGAGAAGTCGGTCAGCATATGTAACTATATATATCTCCTCAGTCAATAAGAAATATATTCCGCTTTCACTCTTAAAACAAACACCTGTTAAGAATATCTCTTCATAACATTCAAAATTTCACAAGAAGTTGTAAGGAAATAGAAAGCAAGAGACAAGAAAAATGCGGTCGGACACCTCTATTCCGGCCAGCTTCATGAACATCAAGCAATTTCTTTTTCTGGGCTGGACAATAATGCACCAAAAGGTGCCGACTGATGGATTGATTTTTTTTTTTAGTCCTCCCTTGATGTCAATAAAAACATTTTTATTACAAACTTGATTGATTTCATGTCTTATAAACATGACAAAATGTTTTGTTCATGACTTGTTTGGTTGTGGGGATGAGAATAACAAAACGTAGAAAATGTGGAATTTACTCTTGTAATGTCTGTCTCCTAGTTTAGATCATTTTTTTTTCCCTTTTTTTAAAAGGTTATTTTTTTCCAATCGGTAGAAGGCATTATAATTTTAATTAAAAAATTATACATTCATCAGTCACCTTTGTATTATTTATATCTAGAATTTGGAATATTAGATGAAAAACGTTTTCTATTTCTCCACGTTGTGCCAAGACAATTTGAATGATGAATAAAAAACTAATTAATTTGACTAAAACAATTTTAAAATAATATATATTATTTTAATATTGAAATTATAACATATTAGATCAATCTAGATTTAACTATTTGAACACGCAATCTTGATCATAAAACCATGATAACCTCATATAAAATAAATTAAAATGAATTATGAAGCATAATTCTCAATCAAATTAATATTAAAAGATGAAATTAAAAAAACATTAATGAAAAAAATATCTAAAAAACAAACCGATTTAACCCGGGTTAATCCACTAAATATGTGACCTAAGTTATAAGACCATGTTAACTTCATAAAAAATCAAATCCAAAAATAATATGAAAACCAATTCCTAGTCGATCAAATATTGAATGATAAAATTAAAAAAAAAAATCAATTATAAAAAAACCAACCCGATTTAAATCATTAGACCCATAAACAAATGGTATGACATCGAGATAACTTTATATAAATAAAACACAAAAAAAAAAAACAATCTAAGTTAACCTTGGTTAACCCACCAAATTCACGACTTGGGTCAAGAGGCTAAAATAACCATGTACAAAGCAAATTGAAATAAATTATAAAACATAATTTCTAATTAATCTAAATATTAAAAGATAAAATTAAAAAAAAAAATCAATTTAATAAGTTACCTGGATCAACCCGGATTAACTCGTCAAACTCGTGACTAGGATAATGAAATCGGAATAATCTCATATAAAGCAAACCAAAATAAATAAATAAGCCTAATTTTCAATTAATAAAATATTGAAGGGTAAAATTAAAAAAAATCAATTAAAAAAAAAACTGAGTCACTTGATTAACTTGCAAAAATCCATGACTTAAGTCTTGAGGCTTAATGACTCCATGAAAAGTAAAAAAAAAAAAAAAATCAGAAGAACAATCCTTAGCAAACCAAATGTTGAAGGATAAAATTGAAAAAAAAGAAGAGGTTAATTTGCTAAACCCACAATCTAGATCATGAGGTTATGATAATCTCGTAGAAAGTATATTAAAATAAAATCATAAAATTCAATACTCAATAAATCAAATATTGATAGATGAAATTAAAATTTTAAAAATATTAATTAGAAAAAAAGAAAGAAAAGAAAAGAAAGTGCCATTGAAATGAATAGTGCCTTGTGGGGTGATCTATAATAAAAACACCATATTTTTTTAGTGCCTATTTGAAAACGCTTTTGGTTCTGCTTTTTTTTGGATTGCTATTAAACCCGGCTCGAGGGTTGACCTGACCATAGGGTCAGGTCCCAAGTCTAATGGGTTGACCTTTAAAGAAGCTGGCATCATCCCATTCATTTGGAGATGCTTCTCAATGTCAAGCATATCACGAGGAAGTTCAATTCCTCGAAAGAGCTTTCTAAGGTCATCATCCACCTTAATGATCGACTTGGGATCATATGGGGAGGCAATATAATCCTTCGAATCGAAGTTTGATAGCACCCGAATCTGTCCTGCAGGTTTTAAAGCCTGGAAAAAGAATGATTTTCAGAAATCTGACTGTGAAGAATTATACCCATGACATTCTGCTATGAACTTTGCTTAGTACCGCTTCTTATTCTGGTGTCAATGCTTTCCTTGTCTGTAATCATTCAGAAATAAATTTGCCACAAGAATCTAATGCTCATCAATTTGTCCTCCAAAAGGGTAGAATTGATAACAAACATATCTCCAAGGACTCTGTTATGTATAGGACTCTAATCACGTTGGCTAAGCTGATAAGCTCTTAGATTATTCAAAACCTTAGCTGATAAGATCTCAGCTTGTAATCCATTGTTCACAGCTTTAGTTGATAAGATCTCAGGTTGTAATCCCTTAGGAGTTGGTCTTCCTGTCAAATAGGAGAAGTCGGTCAGCATATGTAACTATATATATCTCCTCAGTCAATAAGAAATATATTCCGCTTTCACTCCTAAAACAAACACCTGTTATGGTATCAGAGCGTCCTCTGATCCTTCCTCTGATTCTTTCTTAATTTTTCTTCACAACAAAAATGTCCAACTCCATTCCATTAAACACAGACAATCACCTCATCACCATTAACACAGCTGCTCAAGCTCCACTCAAACTGAACTCTTCCAACTATGCTTCCTGGAAAATTCAGTTTGAAACTCTTTTTGTTGGCTATGATCTTCTTGGCTATATCAATGGATCAAAGCCATGTCCATCAATAAATCTCACAGTTGACGGCACAACTGCTCCAAATCCTGCATACAGTTTTTGGGTAAGACAAGATCAGCTCATCTTAAATGCCCTTATTGGCAGTCTCTCCCCCCCACTGATTTCCTTTGTTGCACGAACCACTTCCTCTCGTGAAGCCTGGAATGTTCTTGCTGTCACATATGCAAAACCTTCACGTGGCCGTATCAAACATGTTAAGAACCAGCTGAAAAATCTTACTAAAGGCACAATGACCATTACAGATTTTGTTTACTTTGTCAAGGCAAGATCTGATGAACTTGCTATCCTTGGTGCTCCCATGGATATTGAAGATCTTACTGAGAAGATTTTAGATGGTTTAGATGATGAATACAAGGAGCTTGTTCGTGCTGTCCAAGCTCGGGATTCTGCTATCTCTTTTGATGAGCTTCATGAAAAGCTTCTCTTGTTTGAAGCATCGCTTCAGACACAGTCACGTTCCTCCAGTATCGGTCCTGTCACTGCCAATTCCATGGCTAGAAACTCCAACAACAGCAACTGCGACCTTCACGATCCAACTGGCGACCATCGTTCTCTCCTCTGGGGAACAACTTTCGCTCATCAACCACACACAAACTTTCGACCTGCTATGTCCATTACTCCAAACAATTATGGTCGCCACAGTAGATTGCCTGCACGCCCCTATTTGGGACATTGTCAAATTTGCAATATTCAAGGCCACACTGCCAAACGATGTCCTTCCTTTCAGTTGGTGCCCACTTCAGGTTCTCCACAATATCAACTCTTCATATGGCATGACCCCATCAGGACATCCTCAGGCTAATTTTACTTCTCCGTCCTCATCCAATGCCTGCACCGTGGTTGCTAGATAGTGGAGCATCTCATCACGTCACTGCTGACCTGAACAATCTTTCCCTTCATGTACCTTATACTGGTCATTGATGATGTTATGATCGGCGATGGTACTACTCTTCCCATTACTCACGTTGGTTCAGTATCACTTCCTACACTTAACTCTTCCTTTCATTTACAAGACGTTTTATGTGTTCCACCAATGCAAAAAAATTTAATTTCCATTGCCTTGTTCTGTCAAACTAATAAAGTGTCTGTTGAACTTTTTCCCACTTGTTTTCATGTGAAGGACCTACGGACGAAGGCCATTCTTCTGCAAGGCGAAACTAAAGATGGAGTTTATGAATGGCCAGTTGCTCGCTCATCCTCCTCTCCTATTCTTGCCTTCTCCACAGTAAAAACAACATCCTCCATTTGGCACCAACGACTTGGTCATCCAGCATCTTCTATTCTTAGTCATATTTTGTCATTTTATAATTTGAATTTTTCTCCCCATAAACATTTCTGCTGCAATGCATGCTTAAGCAATAAAAGTCATAAACTACCATTTTCTACTTCCACTTTGATCACATCTCGTCCTCTTCAAATAATATTTTCTGATGTTTGGACCTCTCCAATTATTTCTCATGATGGTTGTTGCTACCCAATTTTTGACCCATGTTTTTGATATATTTTCAAAAAAATCCAAAAATAGAGAAAAACAAAGAAAGTCCAAAAAAATATGTTTTTAATATATTTTCGTCATTTTAGCATTTTCAACGTCGTTTAAAATTTATTTTTTTATTTTTAAGGGTCTTTCGAACGCGTTCGACTTTTCACGCGTCATTTTTAAAATAATTGATTTTCCGTATTTGAGTAGACGTTGCTATTGCTCGTTTTCAAAAAAATACAAAAAAAACAAGAAAAATCAAATTTTACAAAAAAAAAGAAAAAAGAAAATTAAAGGACCAATTTTGAGGCCGAAACAATATTTTTGCCTAAGGGAATTTTGAATTTTGAAAGGAGGGGCAACCTAAGAATTCTTTTTCTCTTCACCCGAAACTAGCCGTTGCCCCTGGCCCAAGACCATTATTTAATCCCTCTCTTTCGGCTAAAAATGATGAACTGAGCCCCCACCCACTTGGTCTTCTTTTCCCTATTTCTTCTCATTCCCAGCTTTGCAAAAGGGGGAAAGATTGGAGCAATTTTTCGCCGGGTCCCGAGAGCAGTAGGCAGAAAAAACTGGAGCTCCCGTTCACTACCAGCTCCACACCATTTTCCCCCCGACCTTCTGATTTTTTTTCTCGCCGCCTCCCCTCACAAATAAACCTCCAGCCTTCCACCGTCTCCCCCTCCTTTGCCATCTGCCAAACAGCCATCACTGCCCCCTGATCCGCTGTCATTTTCCTTTTCTTCCCCGGCCGTTCCTTTCTCCCTCACCCAAACAGCCCCTTCCACCTCTGCCTCTCCACCGCAGCTCAAGCCCCCCCCATTTCTCCTTTAATTTTTCTTCTTCTCCGTTCCACCGATCGACTGCCTCTCAGCCGAGACCCCTTCTCTCTCTCAAGCTCTCCGATCTCCACCATCAAGCCACCACAGCAGACCCAGCTCCATCCTCTCCTCCAGTAGCAGCCCGACACAGCGGCGCCCACTGCCATCCTCGCCCGAACCAACACAGGCCGATGCACAGCCACGACCGAAGCTCAGCCGCCGGCCACCCCTTGGGCATACGATCTGCTACCTGAATTAGAGAAGAAGAAGACGCCGAAAGAACCGATCTGCAGAGAAGCATATCAAAGAGAACAGATTGAAAACGAAAAAAATTAAAATCAACTGCTGTTTTGTGTGTTTCTTCGTTCTGCAGATAACGGGGGCTTTCACCGCCGGTGAGGAGAGGAAGAAGGAGAGAAGCCGAGCCTGATCCACCCTGTCCCCTGTTTTTGTTTGCGGCGGCGCGTGAACCCACGCGCCCCCAGTGGCGGGGGTGCGTGGATCCACGCGCCGGAACTGTTCACGCAGCCCCAGGACTCCTTCCCTGCAATTCTGGAGTTTTTAGGGACCATTTTGTAAATTTAAAAGTTTTAATGTAATTTTTGTTTATTTATTTTAAATTTGTAATATGTGAATGTAAAAGAAAAAAAGAAGAAAATAAAAGGAAATAAATAATAAAAAGAGATGTGTGCTTGTTTGTATTTTTATTTATGTTATTAAATTGTAAAAATAAAAGAAGGATAAAAAGAATTAATTGTTAATTTAAATATAATTAAATATCTTAAGGATAAATAAAATCAAGTTGTATTTTCCACGAAAATGTAAGAACAAGTTTTTTACATATATTCGGGGATTCAATAACTGATTTATTCAAGCCTTAGAATTTAATTAATATTTTAAATTTTCTTAAATATGGTTAAATATCTCAAGGACAAATAAAATCAAGTTGTATTTTCCACGAAAATGTAAGAACAAGTTTCTATATATATTTGGGGATTTAATAACTGATTTATTCAAGCCTTAGAATTTAATTAATATTTTAAATTTTTAAATCACATTAGAACACAATGCAGCTTACCTCAGGTAGGGTGTGTTAGGGGTGCTAATACCTTCCCTAACCACAACCAGTCCCTTACCCGCGATCTCTGACAAGACCAGTACATCAGGTTTCCTAGTAGCCCTCAATAAATTACTAGGTGGCGACTCCCACGAATCAAATTCAGCAAAACAGAACAAGACGATGAAAAATCGCCAGCCGATGCCGCGCGCCGGAAGGATTTTTTTGGGGTGCGACAGGATGGCGACTCCACTGGGGACAGGTATTGTTTTCAACTTTATCGGACTAAGCTTTGTGTTTTAATGTGTTCAATTTTATTTTTTTTTTGTGCTTTGTTTTATTTATTTGTATTATTCATGCATTGTAAATATTTCTCTCATGCATCATAAGTTTTAATTTTTGAAAGCACACACCAGCTTTAGGTTAGGTGGGGGACTAGCAGCTTACCTTACGACTTGAGTCAAGGTTTAAGTTTGTGTAAACCCCAACTCTTTGTTGAGTGCTTAGACTGGTAATAGTTGGACACGTGCCAACCAATTACCTACTGGGCCCCTATATTGCCTTTACGAAGGCGATCACTGGGACAACAAGAGACCTTTTTAGAGACCAAGTAGCAAACCTACCCTGTCTCACGTAAAATAAATAGAACCTGTCCTTAAGTTGTATGCATTCGAGCAAACCCTTCTTGAAGCATCTTGAACTCAATACTTGTGGGTGACACAATGGTCGTCACTCCGAAAATTTTCATTGGAGAGTTTGGGAAAAAATCATGATTCTTGTTCCATCATACAAGAGTTACGACCATATTGTCACCCCTCGAAGGGTGAGTTCGTCATATAGATTACATATTCATACATTTATCATGCATGTACCGGGTTGAAAAGTAGGTTCCCCGCACAAGCTGTGCTGCACGTGATTAAAGAAAGATGATGGGAGCAAAGAAAGATGTCAGATAGAGGCTCATTACCAGATTGAGGTTGGGAGCATCAAAGATGAAGTAGCTAGACTCAGATTTGCTTGAACAAGTGTTGAGTATTTAAATGGCAAGAGAATGTATGCACAGTCTTCTGTGGGAACACTGCTTGTCCACGTTCAATTGAAGCTGCCTCTCCTTTTCAGTCATGAACAACAGCAACAATGCCTTCAGTCATCAACTAATGACAACTCTGGTTCTTGCTTTGTTGCACTCTTAAGTGTTCATTGCCTCCACATCATCTAATGGAACCAAATGACTACTAGCCTCTTGTACATGGTGCATTAGTCTTCTTTGAAGCTACCCCAATTATGAGCTCAATTCCATTTCAGCAGCACAAGATGTTGGTCTGAAAAACCATGATTAGACACTGAACTTCTACGTGGCAGAGCTCTCTCTACAAAAATCCATTTATGGCTCTGCAAATTGGGAATGCAAGAGGGGATTTATAAGTTGCATATGCTACAAATATTTCTCTCATCAGTTTCAGCACGAAGACATCTTAGTAGGTTGAAGAGCCAGACCTGGTCTGGAAAATATGAGCAGACTTCAAACTTCAACGTAGCCAGAGCTCTCTCGGCAGGAATCTGTTTGTGGATCCGCAAGTGGGAAATCCAAGAAGGAATACAGTAGTTTCAGATCATCTATGATTTCTCTCCAACAATGTCAGTATTAAAACACAAAAGTAGAGAGAAGAGACATGCCTAGACTAACAAACATGAAGAATACTGAAACTTCAACAGAGCAGGACTTCCTCTATTGGTGCGTGTTTGTTGCACCGTTCGAGAGGAATCAAAGAAGAAATAGAGGAGATTCATGTCCATCATTTTTCTCCCATAAAGAGATAAGACATGATTCCACACGTCGGTAGTGGCGATACTACAAGTTTCTGGGCGCTGCCAAGATTACCAAGTTGTTGGAAAGTTTTCTAACAATCCGCAACCAACCACAACAACATTGGAAGATTGAAATGATGTTGTGAGGATTTGCCGAAGAATTGAACAAGCTATGAAGAGAGGAAAGATTGAAGGATCTGCCATGGATTCCAGAACAATGATGAGAGGTGAATCAGGAGATGACTTTGACGGTGTGAAACCTTAATTATGTGGTCTAGCCAGGTCTCACGGTAGCATCAATTGCTCAAATGTCTTTGCCAAGATTGACATTCCTCTACCACTTAAGTTTGTCGACCAGCATCTGCCAGATTCCAGAATTTTGCTTGACTCCGACAAATCCCATGCAACCACCAATTTCTCGGTGGTATAATCCAGATAAGAGATGTGATGTCATTGTGGGGTCCTCAACCATTTCAAGTGAACAGTTTCAAGAATTGCAAGAATTGAGTCTGAAAGTTGGTGAGCAAGAGACAAGTGGAGTCGGTGAAGAAGGGTGTCATTGGCTATATTGTCCCCCGAACATTTTCAGAATGACATGTTGATCGAAAGTGCTTGACAAAACGCAGATATTGCCAGAAAAGCTGATTCAAGAATGGTGATGAACAATCAATCATATTGTTTTGGAATTATGCATTTTGTTTTGGGATCACATCTCATCCTTCAACGAGACATGCCTTGCTTTTGTTTTTTTTGTTGTTTTGAAATCAACAGATGTTTAACATTTTATTCTGACAAAATATTTTGATCAAACTCCAACATGCGATAAAGGTTAATCAATCCGGAAGATTAAAAGTGTTTTGATTACAGAAATGACTCGATGCTTGAAAATGACATGAGGTGACCAAACAATTTTGAACTCATACCTTTTGAAACTGAACCACACATCATATAGCTAAGTTTTAGCAGTATGCATAATAACATATAGTGGATTCAATAGTTATGGACTCGTGAATCATGACTCTTACAAGTCCAAATCATTCATTGGATGAGGTCAAAATTTATCAGTTCTAACTGACCTTGCTTGAAATGAGAAAAGGCCATCTTTGATATCCCTTCACTTTCTAAAGGTTATATCCCTTGTAGTCCCATTTTGAGCTGAATAGAATATTCTTTTCATGAAAACCCTGACTAGGATCACACCCCATACTGGGGGCAGATGAGAGATATGTTGGAGACATTGATATAATTAATGGATAAAGAGGAAGGCTTAGAACAAAAGTCCAATGATTGAAAGAGAGCTATAAGAAGACACATAGACTGGGGGTATATAAGAAAGTTTTGAGGAAGGCTATGATGAAAAAAAAAATGAAAAAAAAAAAAAACGGAGAAGAAGTTGAAATTACCTTCACTTAAAGACAAGTCGAAGATAAAGGAAAGAAAACGCCTATCATGTCTATGAAAAGCAAAAGCAATTTCAATCAAGGACACAACAAAAGTCAATACCAGAAAAAAAGACTAAGCTATAAACGTGACTTTTGGTGTCCATTATAAAGCCTCTAATGTTATCAGATGATTAAGGTTCGTTATTCATCAAGGAAATGTGGATTTGCATTATGACTTATGTTAAGAAAAGTCTAAACTTTGAGGTTAACAAGGTTATATGTCGTTTCCTCTACAAAGACAACAATAGAAAAGAGTTGATGAATAGTTGATGTTGATCCTAGGTCTTTGAAACCCTCAAACACCTTTTGAGCCTGTGAAATTCCTTTCTTTCATAGCCATGAACCATAGCCTGCATTACGTGCTTTTAAAAGCCCTTTTTAATCAAGCAAGAAATTTGAACCGATAAATGGCGCTCTCAAAACTTAAAGAGCTTTTCCATAAGGGTCGTGACTTCATGAATTAAGCTACTGGTTATTATGCATGCTGATAAAATAAATGCTAAGAAAAGAAACAACTTTTCTTGATAAAGCCTGAGCATCTTGTTTTTGAAATTCACAAAAATGTCACCTCATCACAGACCATCAAATGATATACCCAATATCAAGGATTCAAATTGATACAAAGAACCATGGAACCATTTTAATCCTACAACGGGTCGATTTCTGTTTTCAAAAATACAAGACAATCAAAGGACTGTGTATTTTCGAATAACGTGTGTTGGGTCTTTGATCAAAAGCTTTGATTTTCAAAAGATTTCCAAAAAAGGGACATCTCTGATTTCATTTCAACAAACTAGACTTTGAATAGACATGATCTTTGAAATATGAGAGTTGATTCCAGAACAAGGAAGATTATCAAACACAGAAGAACATTGATTGAGTATGCAAAATCGTTGATAGAAATGACATTGAAGTCCTCGACACTCCTTGAAAAGTTGAGCAGCTGGGGGCAATACAGTGGACCTTAAGAAGGAAAACAAACAGTATCCAGATCAACTGGGGGCAAAGAAAGAATCACATGATGAGTCATCAAAGTCCATCAAAGTCATTCCTGGCATTCACAAAAGCCATTTGGTTGTAAACAGAAGAATGCGCATGTTCAGATCAACTAGGGGCAATGTTGTTCAAAGACAATCCATGATTTAGTGAACTTCAGCAACAATTGATGAGCAACACTGCACTTGAAGGATATTTTCATATCTTCATCTTGGGTCACCCTCTGAAACATGGCTATGACTCCTGATAGATGTTATCGGGTGAGTGCATTTGAATGAACATCGAACATATGCACACCACCAAGACTGACTGTGGAACAATGATGCACTTGAAGGACAATCTCATATTGTCATCCTTTGAAACATGGTTATCGACAGACGTTACCACGCAACTGCATTGAATGAATGTCAGAAAGGCACCCACCTCGAAGACTGACTGTGGGATAATTTGTTTTGAAGCCATATGAGCGCTTCACCGCATGAGTATGGGTGATAAAAGCAGCATCATTGATGAGGCCGAGGGATTTCTTTTCATAATCTGATTAGAAGAGTTGAAAGGAGTCTATGAGAAGAGCACTGAGCATACAACCATGAGCCTTTTTACTGCAAGTTATGAGATGCATGTCTGGATGACTGGATGATTTCCAAGAAGGCTGATGATAACATGTACTTGAAGAGTACTGTTTCAACTAGAGTCAAGTTCATGACTGATTAACAATCTTGATTGGGTATTGGCATGATGCACACAATCAATCAGAGGATAATTCTCAGAAGAAGCCAGGAGAGAAAATCCTTCATGATGAATCAAGCAGTACCACACTTGGGGGCAGGGTTAAGCTTGATGAACGATGCAAGCAATAATTGTCGAAGACAGCCCGGGTTGGGCACTACATTTACAGCTGAGTGGATGGCTAGCACATGAATGAGCCAATGCATCGGAAGAGCAAGGAAAGCTTTGGAATGCAAACAAAGGCACCCTATGACGATGGAGCATCAAAGAGGGGGGGACCTATATTTCAAAACAGGTAAGGATGCATGCATGTCATCTAATCTAAAAAAAAAACCATTTGCACATATTTTTGAATTTGTTACAGGGAAAATTCCTTAATGAGGTCCAGTAAGATGGTGGAAAGAGAAAGAAGCATGGTGGTGATGATAATAAAGAATCGGTTTTGATCATGGAATAAAAGGACGATGGGATGAACCCTACTATTAGGAAAATCCCAAAGAAATGAAAAGATCAACCTTGCAATCGGGAAGCCTCGAGCTTTCAACCCTTGCAGTCAGGAAACACCGAGTTTTCAAATCCTATGATCGGGACTTATCAGGAAGCACCAAGTTTTCCAGCCCTTCTTCTGTCATCCCCTCAGGATTTCGCCAGGTAAGTCCTATTTTTCACACTTGTCATATCACATTTTTTCCGTCTGGGTAGGTCGCCCATCATAATAAGACCGTTCATCATATTTTTTCCATCCGGGTAGGTCACCCATGACAATGAGACCGCAGTTTTCCACATTTTTTCCATCTGGGTAGGTCACCCATTACAATGAGATCGCATTTCATATTCTTTCTATTTGGGTAGGTCGCCCATCACAACGAGACCACTTCATCATATTTTTTCCATCTGGGTAGGTCACCCATTACAATGAGACCACACTTTATATTTTTTCCACGTGGGTAGGTCACCCATTACAATGAGACCGCACTTCACAGCATTTTTCTAGGGTTCGTCACCCATACAATGAGACCAGCATCTTTCTAGGGTTCGTCACCCGTACAATGAGACCATCATTTTTCTAGGGTTCGTCACCCGTACAATGAGACCAGCATCTTTCTAGGGTTCGTCACCCGTACAATGAGACCACCATTTTTCTAGGGTTCGTCACCCGTACAATGAGACCAGCACTTGCCTAGGGTTTGTCACCCGTACAATGAGACCAGCAGCACTAGGGTTTGTCACCCGTACAATGAGACCAGCATTTTTCTAGGGTTAGTCACCCGTACAATGAGACCAGAATGAGGTCGCCAGATAGGATCTCATGTAGCTTTGGTTAAAGGGAATCGCCAGATGGGATTTCAGGTTAACCGAGTTACACAGTTTAGTTCCAGTTGAATGAGGTCGCCAGATGGGATCTCATGTAGCTTTGGTTAAAGGGAATCGCCAGACGGGATTTCAGGTTAACCGAGTTACGCAATATTTTCGTTCCAGTTGAATGAGGTCGCCAGATGGGATCTCAGGTAAACCCAATGTGTGGGCAGGTCGCCCGTGAAAATAGACTATTGGGAGAGTGTGGGTCGGTCGCCCGTGAAAATAGACTAGGGTGAGTATGTGTGGGCAGGTCGCCCAAGATAATAAAATCATTTTCCTTTTGTTTTCTTTACAAAGCTTACTATGCAAAACATCGAGGATTTTTGCTTCGTAAGCATTGTAAAGAGGGGGCATCTGTTGCTACCGCAATTTTTGACCCAT
>NC_133284.1:36629602-36682553 GCF_005239225.2 Populus alba
TAAATTAGTTGGTTAAGGTATCTTTAAACTAATCAAAGTCGACTAGGCCATATTTAAAATAATTTTTTATATAGTTAATTTTAAATTCAAGCCACATAAAAATTTAAATAGAGAGATTTTAAAATTTACGTGCAATCAGTTGAGACCTTAACATCGATTTAAATTTTCTGCCTTTACATATATATATTAAGATATATTCGCAATCAGCCAAGACCTTAAACAATACACTAAACCTCTACATTGTCTTTAAGAGGTTGGACTAAAAGCTCCAAGCATAGCTTCTTGAAAGAAGCTAGCCCTTGAGCTCCCATATTGGTCTCGTCTGCAACTTTGTAAACCTAATATTAGAGAAACAAATTGAGAGCTTGCAACAGAATTTTATTAGCCAAGACATTAATAAAGGAAAAGGTGCTGAGCTTGATACTAGCTTAAGTACTGTGTAGCAAGCAGAGTAAATTTACTCTTCAATGCTCGCTAACATAAGCGATTTGATCCTCCTAGACTACAGATTGATCCCCATGCAAAGGTGTAGTTAAGGGGATTTCCATGATTTGTGTTGTTTGCTTGGGAGGTACCGATACAATAGCTGTAATAATAGGTTTTATCTTCTCCGTGGTCTTGATAATAACCAAGAACAAAATTCTGTATAGAACCACCATTCCAAGCAAATGGCAAGATCAACCCACTTGGAGACACCCATCTCCACTTGCCATCGATCTCTTCAGAATTTGTTCGCCGGAAATCGTCCGTGGCCCTCCGGCTTGATTGCTAGGAAATGTTAGTCCTTCAAATTCGTTCTTGAACATTCCTTGGTAGGCATACTTATGGAAGGCAATGTAGTACATGGGATACTTCCAGAATGGCTGAGGGAGATCATTTGGCAATCTAAAGAACCCTCCACTTAGAACCATGAAAGCTTGAATCCCAGCTCCTGTTATTATTCCCATCAGAAAATTTGGCACCATACTGGCAACTGTCATCATTAAGCTCTCCACCAACATCATGCAAGCAAACAATACTAAAAAACAAAATATATGAAGTGTTCATATCCCTTGTGAAGTCCAGGAAGGTAATAAGTTATTGCTCCAGGAATTACTGATATCAGCAACAGGTATGGAAAGGCAGAGAATGTGTTGCCAAAAACAAAAAGCAGTGGCACCATAGTGCCCATTTAACCTTTCTCTTTCAAATACCTGGATTCAAGAGGAGAAAAACATTTAGAAATAAACATACAATTTGGAACAAAAAATATATTTGCACTGATTTATGTCTATACCTTCATATCTTCCACAAAAGAAGGGAATCCTCCGATTGTCATGAACGTCAAGAAAGAAGCTATGAACATTAGCAGAGAACCTCTATCCTGAAACCATATCGATTTTTTAGGCTCCATGTTAATTAAGTTGTAGTTAATAAAATCAAATCAAGGCCGGTTGAGTTGTATGTTAATGTCATACCTGAATTGAATCATTATCAGATCCAAGGTTGTAAAACAAAGTGGCAAGGCTAATGCTAATGAGACATAGATGGCGACCCGCAACCAATAGTACCAAGATCTCGATACATGTTTACGAAAGATCTTCTTGTAAGCACAAGACACTGAGTAAGGAAGCTAGAATGGCTTCTTTCCTCTAATGTCCCACAATCCTGTATCCATCTGACTGTTAATCATCCCTTTCAATGACTGTAATATCAAGAATTTATCACTTAGAAAATTGGGAGGGAATTAGAGTATACCTTTTCACATATTTCTGTGACTAGTCTTTTAACCTGTTGATAATGGTCTGATGATTTATACGCCTTTGTAAGAGTATTAATCGCTACCTCTGCGGTAATTTCATCTTCTAAACCTTGTTCAGGATCCTGTGAAGAACATAATCAGAATTTTTATGAACATTTTAAGATGAATCTTTAAGCCACCATTGTCTACATTGGTGTTCAACCAATCAATACTTAATTGTCTCCGTCTCTTCTATCCTTGTATACTAATTAACCAAAGATACCGTAAAGCCAGACCTTGGATAAGACAACATACCGTTTCGAAATCTTTGTTTATGGTTTTCAGGAAGTGATCGGATGGGTTCTGGAGAGTCGGGCAAGGAAAGCCATTTAAGGCAAAAAACTATATTGAAACAAAATATAGATGAGGATTAGTCAAGCTGTTAATTCCTATACTAGATCAACTAAGCCTACAAAATTTTGATGCTCAAATACCTCATTTGCTTGAGAAGCTGGGCCAAAATACACTACTTTACCAGCACTGAGCAGGCAAAGACTGTCGAAAAGCTGAAAGACTTCACCACTAGGCTGATGAATGGATGCAATTACAGTTCTTCTATTTTCATCCTTGCGGTCAAATCTAACAATTCTGCTCATGACATAATATGATGCTGCACTATCAAGCCCACTTGTGGGTTCATCAAGAAAGAGAAGTTTCGGATGTGTTAGTATCTCTATGCAAATGCTCACTCTCCTCTTTTGACCACCACTAAGTCCTTTAGATCCCCACCCTCCAATTCTTGTATTCATGGCATCTTGCAGCCCCATTTCTCTTATTGTCACCTCTGCTCTCTCTTTCTTTTCTGCCCTTGACATTGAGTCCGGCAATTGGAGCTGAGCTGAGTAGTACACAGCTTCTTTGACTGTTAATGTTGTGATTAAGGTTTCATCTTGAGTTACATAAGCCTGTATGCATCAATGAAACAAAAAACCTTTTAGAAAATATTTGTCGAAGATTATTCAAATATTATAGTTTATGATATAAAATTCATAATGTTTTCATCATTTTCTTCAATCTGTTTTTTCCTTACCGATGTACCATAAGCCAGCCTTTGTTTGTGGCCATTGATTAGTATGTCTCCTGTTTGTCGTGTGCTTGAACCCAGTCTCCCTGCAACAGAAACTCAAGTCAAACTATAACATTTGAAACACATAAATCAGCTGTCAAGAAAGATTATGCAGATCAGCTTGATTAGTGTTATTGTGATCTTATAATGTATGGGAGCTTGTTTTTTAAGATTTGATCAACATTAGCAGAGAGGATCAGATATGTTGTGATGTGCATGCTCCAAAAGCTGAGTACTATTTAATTAGTTACCTGCCAATGTATCAAGAAGTGTTGACTTGCCACAGCCTGAAGGACCCATTATAGCCAAAAGCTCTCCAGGCTGAGCATAACCAGTTAAGCCCTGAAGGATTGATTTACTGCCTTTTTTCCCATTGGAAACAGTCACCCACAAATCCTCCCAAGTCAAGAAAACACCATTATGATCAGTGGCTGCACCTTCTCCTCCTCCCCTACTGCTTGGCGGTGGAACAACAGTTTTTACTTCTAGTGTGGCCTTAATTTCCTGGTTATAACGCAAAGATGTTGACTGATAATTAAGCCTATGATCGCTTGCAGACGATTGCTTGGAAGGGTAAGGAAGAGAAGACATGGTGGAACGTGTGGGTTGAGAGCGCAAGGGAATGAGTGGTGTGTCTTAAGATATTGGACGTAGGCATTGTCCAAGACAAAGGCTTGTGTTTTATAAGGGCATGATGGGTCCCTCGACCTCGTGTTGCACGTTGTTGGATAGATTTTGTTTTCTTCTCGGTTTCAAACATATATAGTAATTTTATTTGTTAAAACGACCAAAAGGAAGTCGTCAGTTGTATGTATAAGTTCTACGTATGGACATTACTCTAACATAAAACCCTAAATTATTGTGTTAGGGTTTAATTTTATGTACACAAAGATATCATATTTTTTTTCATTATTTTTTAATATAAGATAGTTATTACTCACATATATATATATATATATATATATATATATATATATATATATAAAATCTCCCTCTCATATATAATTTCATTTTGTTTAATTAGAAACTCTCCCTTTAACAAAAAAATTTTAAAAATATAATAGTCATCGCTGAAGTACTGTAATATCATCAAGAGTTCATCACTCTTATAAAAACATTCTTATTTAGAATTGATGTCTACTCTCTATTCCTAATCTAGAACACAATTTACTACTCCAAGAGTCATTTACTATTCATCAAAGAGTTCAACTAACTTCTTTTTCTTATTACATATACAACAACCATGAAGGTATGGATTGTATTCATACTTGTTTTGGTTATGCAAACACATGTTGTATCTACTTAGTGTGTAACTGATCCAAATCAATGTGTAACTAACCCAAATCATTTTTTCATGATGTTTAAAGCTCTTAAGTACGAGTTAACAATGCGTGAAAATTATTTAACATGGGATATATAATAATGTTAAGTACTAGTCATTTAATGCATGAAAAATATTTAACATGGGATAATATTGTCAAGATCTACACAAAATCATATGACACTAACAAGTGAAAATTGTTAGTGTATATGCGTTGTTGATAATCGGTTAGTTATACATTATATTAATTTACTTTGTTCATATAAACATATTTCTTTCAGTAAAGCCTTTATTTATCTTTAATATTCATCAAATGTAATAAATTTAATATTTAATTAATGAATTTAGAGTAAAGATAAAGCACCTGGGACAAAAAAATATTTTGCAAAGAAAAGTATAAGTTTGTTATAATAACGAGATTCTTATAAGATTAAAGCATTGTTGCTACATGTTTCTGGTTAATGCTCTATTAAGAATATAATTTAATTAAAGTTTTTGAGAATTATACATATTGTGTTATTTCTTTTATAAAAAGAAATAATTGTTCTCATAAGCTGATGTATGAGGAATACCTAAAACTAATATGTATATAGCTGTTAGATGACATGTACAGTACTAAACTGACTCGTATAAGAATTTCATATAGAGAGATCACTTATGTCTAGAAATTAAAACTCACTTGATAGTTGTGTAAGTGATTATTGGACTTGAGATCAATAAATTATTTTATATAGGACATGTGATGCTTTGATCATGATTATACATTATCATAACCAAGGATAACAAACAAGCAGATATTGGGTATAACATGAACTATATGAAATTATTTGAGTGATCATGAGATAACTCATCACTCTAGATGAATTGAAAAAAATGATTCACATGTACTCAAATAGCATTGATTGCAAGGTGGAATGAAATTTTTTTTTAAATAAAATCTTATTAAAAGAATCAATAACTATGGTATTGAGAATAAACATGATTTGACAAAGTAAACACACTTCATGCTATAATATTTAAACTAAAACATTGTTGATGAAGATAGAATGATACGACCTACATCAGTGCACTTAATAAAAAAAAGCAAAATCATGACTATTATAAACAAATCTAAGAGATGAGATCATAATAAAGAATTTTTCAAACCAAGCACGAGGTGCTTGTTTGAGACCATATAATGCTTTCTTAAGCTTACAAACATACCCGAGTCATGTGAAACACCAGAAGGGAGAGCCATATAAAATTTTTCTTGAAGATCTCCATTCTAGAAGGCATTTTAACATTAAGTTGAGAGATATGCCACTGATGAATCGAAGCTACCACAATAAGAGTATGAATAGTAGTCATTTTTGTAATAGGGGCAAATGACTTCTCATAATCCATACGATATTGTTATGAATATCCTTTTTGCAACCAACTTAGCTTTGTATCGCTTAATAGACCCATCAAAATTAGTCTTGATCTTATACACCCAACGACAACCAACAACACTCTTACCAATAGGTAGAGGAACTAGATCCCAAGTATTTTTCTTATGCAAAACATAAAGTTCATCATCCATAGACCACTGCCAAAGAGGATCAATAATTGCCTTTTTATAGGAAGAGGGCTTAGATCAACAATGATTATAAGCTAAAAAGGAAGTAAATGATGAAGAATAAGCAAAATATGGTAGTTTTGTGGACTTATAAATGCGTATGGATTGACATAGAGGTGGATCCACAATCTCATATAAAGCTTGAGAAGCTGTAGATGAGAATGGAGCTTCAGGTGTGCTGAAGAGTAAAGTGTCGGTACTTGTAGAATTATGAGTATAAATTGGATGAACATGGAGATGAGTATCTGAGGTACTAGAAACCTGAGATGATAAACTATCATAATCTTTGAAAAAGGATCTATATGAATAAAATCAGGTCTAGTCAGGTTATAAGTAGTGGAAGGAATAGAAAAGAAAGGTATATGTTCGAGAAAGACAACATGATGAGACACATAAAGTTTTTGAGTTATTGAATCAAAATAATGATATCTTTTTTTACCTTCATCATAACTCAAAAAGGACACAAATAACAGATCAGGAGGACAATTTATTACATTCTACATGAGGATGAAGGACAAAGAATAAAACAAGTAAAATTAAAAACTCTAAATGAGGAATAATTAGGGACACATCCATGTAACTTTTCAAAAGGATACAAACCCGAACTATAAGATGATGTAATGATATTAATCAAACTTACAGAAGTAAAGACAACTTCTCTCTGAAACTCATTAGGAATAGAAGCAGACAATAAGAGAGAACGAGTATTTTCGACAACATGCCTATGTTTTTTTTCAACAACTCTATTTTGCTCAAAAGTATCTATATATGAAGTTCGGTGAATGGTTCCATCTAAGGCAAACAACTGATAAAATTTATTAGAGATGTATTCTCCACCCAAATCACACCTAAAGCATTTGATTATAGTAGGATGTTGAGTTTTAAAAAGAGCTTGAAAGACGGTATACATCTGAAATAATTCAGAACAATGTTTCATTAAAAAAACCCAACAATAACGAGTATGATCATCAATAAAAGAAATATAATATCGAGACCCTCTTTTATGGCAACAATAGAAGGTCTTCATACATCAAAATGAATCAAGTCAAATGGTGAAGAAGAAACATAAATACTTCGATTAAAAGGTAAAGCGAAATATTTTGTCAGTTAACATCTACTACAATTTGAAATATCATACATTTTAAAATTTTCTAAGGCTCTTATGGATGTCAAAAATCTCAAACAAGAAGATAAAGCATGACCTAGACGAGAATGCTATAAATAAAAACTAGAAGATGAAGGACTCAAACAAAAAAAAGACAAATTAACAGTAATAGCAGCAGCAACGACAACTAGCACTTTTAACTCATCCAAAATATATAGTTCATTCTCCCTACGAGCTGTCCCAATTAGCTTTTAAGACTACAGTACCTATACACAACAAAAAGAAGAAGAAAATATGACTAAATAATCACTAGAATCGCATAATTGACCAACTAAAACAAGATTCAATTTGAGTTTCGAAATAAGATAAACATTAGGGAAAAACAAGTGAGGTGTGTTAACAGAACCAACACCTATTAAGGGCATGATAGTGTCATCATCAGTTATAACATGAATGAAGGGCGAAAGGGACACAAAGGTAAAATATGAAGAATCTGGAGACATATGATGTGAAGCACTAGAATCTAAGACCCATTCAGAATATGAAATACCTGAGGAACTATGAGGCAACTGACCTATGGAAGAAGAATCAAACATTGCTTATGGCTATAAGAAGAGAAACTTCTGAAATTGCTTAGCTAGAGTACTAAGATAGGTGATAGGACCTGATGAAGTTACCATTGCAATATTATGGTGTGGCGGTTTATAACTATAAGTTGGTCTATGAGCATTAGATTGTGACTGGTTATTATACTTTCAAGCTTGATTTTGTTGTTTCAACTTGGGACACTAGGCCTTCCAATGACCTTTTTGCTTATAGAAATTGCACTCATCGAAGCCAACTCTTGTGTAAAGCTTATTTTGATGATTAGAGAATGACTTAAAGGGTACTGCTAGTATAGAAGGATTCAAAGCAGAAAGAATTATCTTTTCAGAATAAGACTTAAGACGTATTTCTTCAAGCAATAACTCATTAACAACAAAGTCAATATAAGGCAGTGGATAACGATGCAGAATTGAACCTCTAAGTCCTTTAAAATCACTGTGAAGTATTGTTAAAAACTATACAAATTGTTGTTGCTCTCTACGCTAAATATAGGCACCACATGCCTTTAATTCTGCCAATTATGTAAGAGCTAATTAATCCCAAAGATATGTCATAGCAGAATAAAACTCTTGAATACTTATATTCAAAATTTAATTGTGTGAATAACCTTTGCAGATAATCTCAAACCTCATTTGTTGTCTCATATTTCACCAACTACGTACCTATGGAATAATCAACAGGATTGTTGCTCCAAGTAATAATCTTTGCATTGTTTAATTCTCATGTATATATTAAAATAACGACCTCCTCCTCAGTATTCTTGGATATCACATAAGTTCCACTTATGGGTATCGTATATCCCCACATCTTATTACCTTTAAGAAAATTTCTCATTACATAACTCCAGTATGAATAAGTCTTTCCATCCAACTTCACACTCACAAACTAAAGCAAATCATATCTTTTGGTAGCCATAATTAACAAACAAAAAAGAACTAGAATGCAAAATCAATGAAAAACAAAGTACTAGATTGCAGAAATAAACAAATATCGCAAAAACTAAACAAATATCTTCTCGAAGTTATATATTACTCTAAAACTCAACAAAAATTGCATAAAATGTACACAAATATCAAATTGCAAAAGCTACAGGAAAGATAAAATACTAATTTTTACAGAAACAGAATACAAAATATCACTAACAATAAAAAAAAGTTGGATCCGCGAAAGCTATGTTTGGGATTAACATTGTTCCATAAAATCAACTCTAATACCATATTAAATTAATCCAGATTAACATAAAAAAAAAATGAACATAAAAGAGAAAGAAAGTGAAATTCTCATTAATCTGTTTATTCTAAAATATTTGAGTTAACCTAAATATAAAGAGATTATGTATAGGTTAAATTGAAAATATTATTATACCCTAATAAATAAAACAAAACTAAATGTATTATTTAACAATACACAATACAATATAGAACTCTTAAAAAACATAAAAGAAAAGAGTTAGCACTTAAAGATATAACAATCTCTTTCTCCTTAACAATAACTCTCTTCTAAAAAGGTTTAGGAGATTTCTCAATGATAGTTCATATAGATTAGTATTAGAGATTAGAAATTTGGATAACTTGTGTCAAAGTTAAAATGAATATTTGATCTTCAAGTAATCTTCGTATAATTCATAAACAATCCTTGATTCATCTAATAGGACCTTGGGACACCTAAAAGATTTTTCATAGCATGTATGTATATTTGAAAACCCAACAAAAATATCCATATTTGTGGTTGATCTTCATAGGATTAAAAGTCTTTCTATGTTCAAGAGATGGAATAAGACCAAATTAGGAAGATTTTGTGGTGTATATTTGATGTATGAAAGCTTTCATTGTTATCTACATCAATCTTTCAACTTTCTAGTTTAATTTGTTGTTATCGTTAATGACTTTCTTTAACACAAATAATTCTTGATTTATTTAATTAAATGCATAAGTTGGTTTTTTAATTTACAATTAATTTTATTTTCAATATAAAAAAACACATCAAAAACACTTGCATATTTATGTTTTTGTGTTAATTGTTGTTAGATCCGACATGGAGTAAAGCATAGACCAAGTAGCTAGTAAAACATATAACATGTTTATCAATCTAGGTTAATCTTTCAAGAATATATACATCTCAAAGCTTATTATATAAAATTGATACTTTGGGTTAGTCAACAACTAGTATTAATAAAATTAATAAATACAAACAAAAATATTAACATAATATTTTCATTCGTAAATTACAATGAATTTTACCAATTGAAATATTCCCTCAAAATATACTGGAAAAAAGAAAATATATAAAAGATTTTATTTATTTTTAATTAGAACATAATCAATCATGTTTCTAAGGAAACATATATAAAAGGATCCAAATCTACTCCTTAAATTAATAAAAATTCTCAAACATATTAATGCTTCCGTTTCCTGAAAATTTAGCATCATTTCATACATAAAATAATTATTTATTAATCTCAAACATGTTTCACTACAAATTAACTTATCAACTTGAAAATCCTAATTTATTATCTCTTTATACACTTTCAAGGTAACACACTAATTTTTGAATTTAACAACCTATTTTATTTTCAAATGCTTAATAAAGTCTAATGCCATAATTTTTTAAACAACATAACACCAAATAAAAACTAAAATCCATCCAACATCATAATAGAAAAAAATTCATCAGTTAATCACATAACTTTTTTGTCACATTCTTGACTGAAAATCACGTATTATTTTCTCTTACATCAAGTAGTGGCCACACGCTCATAAGTATCCAGGTAATCCATCATGCATTAATGAGTCCACACTGACTATTTTGCACCGAATAAAGGCACAATAAATGAATGAAAACTGCAATTGATGTTACTCATCACAAGTAGCCAATTACAAAACAAAGTCTTGTTCAGCATGGCTATATAAAATTCAATCTTTCATCGATGTATTAATCTAAAATAATGTTTTTTTTTTAAAAAAAATTAAAATTAAATCTCTCTCATATTTTGATTGGGTCACATATTAATTCACTAATTCAATTAGATTTAACTATATCAATTCTCATCATATTTAATATAAAATACGACTTAAGTTGTGTTTAGTTTAATAAGTTACTGGATTAAAAATAAAGCTTTATTTAAAAAAAATACTGAATTTATCTTCTATTTTAATTGGGCCACATATTAATTCATTAATTTTATTAGATTTGATCAAATCAATTCTCACCTTATTCAATATAAAATCTATTTGAGTTATATTTAACTTCAACAAATTACTCAATTAAATAAAGCTCTATTTTATAAAATTATTGCAAACCCTACTGAGGATAACATAAATTGTTTTTCATGTGCTTTGATGGCTCATATGTAGTCACTTATCCCAAATCAATGTTATTTTCTTTAAATTAAGTTGGGATATTTTTTGGTTTTTTGATCCGATCATAAATTGATCCACTAGATTCTTTAAAATTATGGAATCAATTTTTAAATAATTCAATATAAAACCTGAATTGAGTGATGTCTTGAACCACTAAATTACTCACAACTAAAACACAATTTTATAATAACATTATTACAAGCCCTCGTATAGAAACATCATAAATCGTTTGATAGCTCATATAGTCATATGTAGGCACTTAATGCATGGAAATTATTTTACATTGAGCAGCCGCCAGGTCTGACTAGCAACTACAAAAATCATAGGACACTAGCAATTAAGTTTCCACTAATGTGGCCTGATTTCTTGGGATTATGAGCCTTCCATAGCCATACATTCGAGGGGCAGGCTGTAGACAAATTCGACTAATGGAACATTTATTTGTGGTGCACGCGCAAAGCTTGTTAATGATAAGGTATTTCAGTTTAATTTTGGTGCAATAAGGCTATTTTTTTCATAAATTATTTATATATAGCTTGATGTATTTAGAAGAAATATTTTATAGATTTTCGGCATAACAAAGAATTCTAGTTATAAACGTATTGAATAATGTAGGGATTTATTAGACAAAAATACAAGGATAAAAATACCTCCAAATAAATCAATAATTACTTATAAATTATATAAAATTATCAAAATACTTTTAATCCAAATACATTTATTTTTTTATAAGAGTGATAAAATAATCACTACATTGTAGTGGTGAATAGAAAATTAGGAAGGGCTAATTTATGTATATAAAAAAAAATTAATCCAAAGAATTAAGTTATTGGGCAAGTATTAATTAAATTTTATATTAAACTTTTTAATATAAATTCTCAAGTGAAATTTTTTTAAAACTTAAAATTTACACAAACACATTATTATTTTATATTTAATTTTATCAAATGGGATTGAAACTCATAACCTTGATGTATTGTTTTATAACCTAGATTGACTTAATAAATCAACTTGATATAGAGCCTAAACCGGTGTAGATTAAAAAAAAAATATTAACTCAACTAATCGGTAAAAAACTTGAATCAACCCAGTAATATAAACAAAATCTAATTATCAATACATTGATTTTTTTTATTAAAATAATATATATATTTTTAAATTTTAAGTAGGGTCGACTTAGACGTCTTGTCACAAGTGAGGTTTTAAAATTTAAATTTTTGTAGGAGACTTCAAATTAATACGATTTGTATCAAACTCTCTACCAGCTTACAATCAATCCCTACCAATTTGTACCATTCCACGAAAGGGAGTTGATGGCAATAACTGCTCTTCGATGGAGAATTTTAGCCGCCCCAAATGTGTTTTGTGTCTATCTGTGTTTTTAAAAAATTTAATTTTTTTTTATTATTAATTTTAAATTAATATATTTTTAGTGTTTTTAAATTATTTTAATATACTAATATCAAAAAATAATTTTTAAAAATAAAAAATATTTATTAACATAAAAAATTATTTTAAAAAAAATAACAACCATAGATGAAGCTCTGACAGAGGAAGTAAATTTTCTCACGACAAGATGGTGTCACCTTTGTCCTTTTCCAATGCTTTCTCTGTGTGTACGTGTTATATTGCAATCTATCATTTTCATATGTTAAAACTTTTTAAAGTACAAGTGGTCATTTTATGTTCCACGTTATCTGTGTCCTCTTTTAATAAAAACAATTGATTCAGACAAACTTGATCAATGGACATGCATTCATCTGTGATTCATTTATTTAAATAGTTTTGGGTCATTTGGTGGGACAACTATGATGGATGGATGACCTTAAAACTCCTGTGAGCCTCTTGTTATCTCCTTCAGTCCCTTCAAAGGTGGTCGATAGTTTCGTGTTATTTGTGTATTCATTTATCGGCTTGGCTACCTTCCTGGCTCCATCAGTCATAATTCATAAGCATGCAAACTTGTTATATATATATATATATACACACACACAACTAAAAGGTGTGGAAATATCACTGTTCCCAACACCCCAAACATATTGTTGAATCTACAGTGCATTCCTTTCCCTTTTTTATATATTTTTTTGCACTCTTTTTTTTTTCGAACTTTCTCTTTTTTATTTATTTTTGTTTATTTTTTTTTTTCAAAATTACTTTCTATTTTTTTCTTCCAATTTTCCTCTTTTTTTTGTTCATTTATTTATTTATTTAAAATTATCTTTGTTGATTTAACTTTTAAAATATCAAGTTGATTAAAAATTTTGCTTTATAATTTTTTATCTTTAAAATACTGTGAATTGCTACGGTGTTTTTACATATTGTTTTTCTATTTTATTTTTTCTATTTTTTAAAATTATATTTGTCGATTTTAGTTTTTTTATATTAAGCTGATTGAGAATTTTGTTTTGTAATTTTTTTTTCTTTAAAACATTGTTGATTGCTACAATGTTTCTCTACATGGTTTTTTTTTGTTTTTATTTATTTTTTTTTAATACTGAGCTGGTTAAAAATTATAGTTACAATATCTGAGGAAAAATACTATAACTTTCCTTGCAAATTATTATGGATTGCTACAATGTTTTTTTTACATGATTTTTTTTTCTGTCTTGTTATGTTTTTTCCTAAAATTGTATTTTTTCAATTTTATTTTTTAAATATTAAGCTGGTTAAGAATTGCAATTACAAGTAAATACAAGTTTTTCTTCACTAATCACTATGGATTGATATAGTTTTTTTCTCACATGATTTTTTTTTCCAGTTTCTTTTGTGTTTTTTTTTTGTAATATTTTTTTAAAATTATTTTCATTGATTTTATCTTTTTTAATATTAAGTTGATTAGAATTAAACTTTGTAATAAGGTTTAATCATGCCTCACAAAAACATTGTTAAGAATTACAATTACAAGTCATTACAAATAAGGCTAAATCATGTGGGGAAACAATGTAGCTTTAATCACAAAACACTGTGAATTGCTACAGTGTTTCCAAAATGATTTCCCCCCCTTTTTTTTGGTGTTTTTTTTCTTGTTATTTTTTTTCTAAAATTGTCTCTGTCAATTTGATTTTTTAAATATTAAGTTGATTAATAATTTAGCTTTGTAATTTTTTTCTTTAAAACACTGTGAATTGTTATAGTATTTTTCCATATGATTTTTTCCAAAATTATCTTTGTCGATTTTTTTTTGAATATTGAGTTGGTTAAGAATTATAAATACAATAAAGCTAAATTATATGGGGAAAACGTTGTGGTTTTTCTCACAAAACACTATAAATTGTTACAATATTTCTTTAAATGGTTTTTTTATCTTATTTTATTGGAGAAAGCACTGTAGTTTTCCTCACAAAACTATCAATTGCTACAACGTTTTTCCTCATGGGTTTTTTTCCTTCCAAAATTATCTTTGTTGTTTTTTTTTTTTTTTTATAGAGAATTTAGCTTTGTAATTTTTTTTTTGCTTTTTATTAATAGAAAAACTAAATCATGTAGCGAAAGCACTGTATTTTTTCCTCCAAAAACACTGTGAATTACTACAAATTATTTTATTTAGTCTCTAAATTTTTGATCATCAATACAATTTTTTTTATATATAAATTATTGATTTACCTTTAATTTCTATTATTTATTTAGTACTGATTTATAATTATAATACTATTAAATATATTTATTTTATAAATCCATGGCATGATTATGCCTTCTGGTGTGTGTGTGTAAGATTTTCAACAGAAACGTTAGTTTCTATATCAGTCTCCATCCTACCACAGAGATATTTTCTGCAGCAAAAAAGCAAAATGGAAAGCAACAATCAAATTAGAAAGAAATGATGTGTTTATAAACACAGCGATGAAAAAAAGAAGAAAAAAGACAAAAACCCTCGCAGCAAGCCCATGCTAGCTTTGTCAGTTTCCTATTCCAACAGCTTGGGATTTGCTAACACCATTCGGTGTCAGCAGATGTAGTTTGAGAGAGATATAAGATGGTTCATCATAAAATCTAGCAAGAACAAGGCCGCCACTATAATAAAAGAAAAAAAAAAGACACAAGGAAATCTTTGGCAAATGAAAACTAGGCAATATAAAATCAGACAAGCAAGCATATGCTACACAATGTCGTTGGATTTTTATCATAGCTATTAAACATATTTGATATGGTAGATTGATTTGAAAAATTTAAAATTCAAATCATGATTTACTGGATGAAGTTTTAGTTGAGCAGGATAATATATTGGCACAACAAAACTCTTGTTTATGTAGATGAATTTTTCATGATTCAGTTACCATAATCAAAACCGATTAGATTAATATCTTATAAATAGTTAAAGAAAAAACAAAATGTTATTGTTTTAATAAAAATAATTAACCTGAGTTAATTTAGTAACCAATAACCCATAATTTTTTTAAAATTAATCTTTGAATCAAGTTTGGTAACTATATTTTTTATTCACTTAAAAAACTATATTTCAATAAAAATAGCCTTATAAAAATTATTCTTTGGGATAGTGATTATTAAAGGGTTACCAAGTACCTTTAACTATATTTGTTTTTGTTTCCTATCATTACTAATACTACCAATTTCAATTTTTATATATCTTTCCACTAGTAATTCATCCTTTAATTTATCACCATATATACTTAAGAACTTATTCTAAAAAAATATATGTACTTAAAAACTATATTTTACATAACTTTTAATAATTATTTTTCTAAAAGTATTACTTTGAAATTTGCACAAAATGCAACTTGAAGGACAAAGGATCAAATTAAGGATGACCAAAGTATAAAAAGTCTCAACTCAAGAAAATAAAATTCTTTGAATTTCCAACTTTTTGCACTTCAATAATGATTTTTTTTAAAATTTAAATTAATTTTATATATTTTTAATGTTAGGAATTCTTTTATTTCTATTAATATCAATCAATATATTTAGTCATCATAATATTTTCTATAACATTTGAAGTACTAGCCAGAGATAAAATTGGTGATATATTAAAAAAAATCTACAGTGTAAAATAAAAATCATCTTTATTTGCTAGTAGAGTAATATTAGAAAAATAAATCTGTCATTAAATTAAAAAAAATATTATTACTACTTTTATTTTACTGACCATCCACCAAACATATCAATCTCCCCATTCAATCCAAAGCCAAGATATTAAGAATCTATTTGTTTATACGTTTTAAAATCATTTTAAAAAAAATTAAAATTATTTTATTGTTTTATTTTAAATTAATTTTTTTGAGTATTTTCATATCATTATAATGATGTTAAAATAAATTTTAAACAATAAAAAAATATATTTTTTCAATATATTTCTAAACAAAAATATATTTTTAAAAAACAACAACTTTCTAATTACCAAGCAGACTTTAAAACCGAAAACAAGCAATGAACCCTAGCCGCTCAATTGAGCCCAAAATTCCTTCAAGGTCAGGCAGGGCCGAACACAAACCAGCATCCATAGCCCAATTTCAACTTAAAGATTGGTAGGACGATCTTGGCAACTGACACCAAATCTTGATCCTTAAGCTTACATGTTAAGATTTCATTGGTCCCTCAATTAGCCAAGACCTGATTTTGCAAGGAGAGAAGCTTTACTCCTGTCCGTTAGCTACTGCAGTTGCCTTCTTGTCAAGAGGGGCTGCACTTGCCTTCTCTCATCTCTTCTTAGAACAAAGACAGACAGAGTCTGAGACATGCATGTGCAAAAGGGTTTCCTTTCTTCAAGGTTTTTTTCTCCTTTTCTTTTCTTTTAGTTTTGTTTATATCATCACCTGCAAAAGGCGCTCATGATTGGATGTTGAACTGAATGTTTACTCTCTTCCTTCCTACTTGTAGATGATCAGTTTAGAAAATATAGTCCGTTAATAGATAGCAACAATGGCAGCAGCATTTTGTAACCTCAACCAGGGGTCTTGTCTCAAGAAACTCCAATATTTTCAAATTATATATATATATATATATATATATATATATATATATATTGGGTTGTCCGAAATTGATTCTGCTAAATTGGGACATGGTTTGAACAAAAGGTTTAGCTTAACAAATGCCATGATGGAATGATTAATAAGCTTTGTTGAAATCCAAGTCAGTAAATTGAATTTTTTGGTAGCTAAGAGAGTTTGGAATCTAAAGAAACTTATGTTGAGTGTGCTGTTAGAAATATATTTGAAGGAGAAAAAGAAAACATGGTGAAACACAATCATATTTGTATAAATATATTATTTTTGACAAGTCTTAATAGACTTGTACTTCAACTTATAAGACTGCAAACATCTATTTATACTAGTCTAGGATTAATTTAAGAGACTTAAAAAATAAATACATCTTTAATAGTTACATGCATGTATGTAAGAGACGCTTAAAAAAACTAAAAAACACTTTGAATATAGACTTCAAAATTAATTCTAACACGCCCCTTTAATTTTGAAAGTGTCACAATTTTTTATGTGATAGAGGTCTTATGATAACTTTTAATATTTTATTTTTATTTTTTTTTACTGTCACACTAATTCATAATTGTTTTTGGAATTAACTTCCATCTTCATTTTAGGAAAATTTATTTTGCATCTTTGTCTTAGCCACTCCTTTCATCATGGCTAGCTAATGGCATTCCATTGCCATATCCTTAAATTGTTTTTCTTCAATTATTGTCTTCGTCTGAAATGGCTATTTTTAGCCATTTTTATCCTCTTGTGGTTGTTGCCACAATTTAATTTTTAGCCAAACATCTCTTTTTAATATTTGGCTCTTCAAGTGATCACTTCTTTTCTTCAAGTTGTTGTCTTCTTGCTCTCTGGCCATTTCTCATCTCTTGTAGGAAGAGTTCTTCTTTTCTCTTTTTCATGTGTGGTTGCTCTTGTATCACATCTCATCTCTTGTGCAAGAAGTTGTTAATTTGCACTAAGCCTTTTTCTTAGTCTTCTTTTTTGTAATCTTTTTTTATGCAAGACCTCACTTCTTTTATTAGAAGCTATCATTTTGCACATCTATTTTTTTTTTTTTTGACGTTACTTCTCCATCCATTTATTTTGAGATTTCACACTCTAGTCCTTTTAGAAGCTCACTATATCAAACTAGCTTCGATTCCATGTTAGAAATATATTTGAATGAGAAAAGGGAAACATGGTGGAAGACAATCTTATTCATATAAATAAATTACTCTCCTAGGAGAGGAAGTCTCAATAGACTTGGACTTTGACTTACAAGACTCCAAACATATATTTATACTAGTTTAAGATAATTCCAGAATCACACTGTGAGTTGTCCTTGTAGTTATGGCGAAACAACTGCGTATTTCTTTGAATATTGATTGTGTGACCATGCATGCTTCTGAGAATTTAATGGTAGATGATTTGCATCACACTTCAGCCATTTTTTACTAGCTTCATTCTTTTCCTCTTACTAATATACACTGCGTTCATCTTTCTTGTTTAGTGGAACAGGTAGGTGGTGCAGCTGCTTATTTGCAATTACTCTAGAAGATGGTACATAGTTTCCGATCCTGCCTAACGGATTTACTGAACTAGCAAAGGGAGACATCTTTCTTGTAAGACCTCGAGATGCATAAGGGAGACAGCAGACCTCTTAGGTGCTTCGATTAGTGGTGTTTGTTGTGTTCTCTCTTTGGAAAATCTCATCCTAAACTAGTGTGCTTCGTAGCCTAAATGTCCTAGAATGAGTAATTTCACTGGCTGTATTTTTGCTAAATATAACAGTGCACCGTCAGCAAACTATCCTCATGGGTATACTATGTTATCTCCTTTACTTCAAGCTGTTAAAATTCATGTGTGGTCCATGGGCAGCAACTATGTTGTTTATGATTTCGATACAGGAGCAGATAAGAACAAGAAAGAATCAGTTGTGAATTTGGTTGGCAGGTGAGTGGTTAATTCAAACTACAAACTTTTGTGTTTTGATGAAAAAGAAGCACATTTATTCAAGGAGAGAATCGATAAGTGTTTGCTAATTGTGCTTTGATATATGGCTTTGGGAAGCTGTTCAGTGGCCTTCATTGCTGCTTACTCGTCACTTCTCTTCGGCTTCGTGGGCCTGACATGGACATCAGTGGGGGCAGGAAGCATCCCTGCAACATTATTCCTGGCTTGTGCAGTTATTTGTGCTCATGTATATCAGGTAAGGGAAATTTTACTAGTTTGTGGAGTGCTAAAACCAATTGGCATAAACCATTTCCCTCAACTTTTTTCACACCACCGTGTGCCTCCCATCTGCCACCACACATCTCACGCTCACGCTTCCTCTCACTAACGAGAACCTCCATCACTACCGGTTGCTAGAGTTATTCCCTGCCACTGTGAGAAGCTTTCCCTCATCCAGCCAGCAACCCAGTAACAGTGAGCTTTTCTTCTTCTCCAGCGACAGCGACAGCTCCAGCATTCCAACCATTCCTCCTCAGCAGTGCACCTGTGACCCTCCAGGTACACTTCCAGCAGTGGCATCTCGTAGAATCAGCTATGCACTGGCTCGTCAGCAGCTTCTTCATCAGCAGCACCGTGGACCTCTCCAAGCCCTGCACAGCACCGTGAACAAGCTGCAACTCCAGCGTTCCAGCCTCAGCTACTTGATAGATCGCGACCTCTATTGCAGTCTAGTAGCGGCAAACAACAGTGCCTCAGCCACCGAGAACTTTAGTTCAGTCACAGCAGCAACCAATGGCAGACTCCTTTCTATAGTTCCCTAGCAGTAATGCAGCTGTGAATGACATGTTCTCGCTTTTGAATTTTTCCAGTCCAGTGATTCAGTATCATCTTTTGCAAGCTCTAAATAATATCGTATTCTACTCTAGTGCATCGAAATCAAGAAGAAACCTCAGCTCTTATTTCTTTCTTAAGAGCTTCACCCATAACAGCAACTGTCAGAGAGGGGGCCACAGCGTTCAAGCAAGGTCTCTGCTATGCCCTACCAAATATAGAAGAAAAAAAAAAGAAGAAAAAAAGCCACAAGCCGTGAGCATTAGTCTCTATTCCAACCAAGAATATTAACAGGTATGTCACCTTGCCCTTCCATGAGTGCATCACAGTGATAAAGTTAGCCGTAAATAGAGCAGAACAGTGAAATGAAAGGAGAAATTTACTCTTACAGTGTATCTTGTTTGTTTTGAGAAGGAAGAGTGGGTATACTTTGTTTTAACTATCATGGTTTTTTCATAGGATTTGCATGGAGTGAGTGATGTAAAGCTTCCTGGTTCAACCTCTCGTTGAAATGAATAGGAACTATCAGTAACTAGAACACAAAATCTCTTGCAAAGGAAACCCTCCAATTTCTATTTAATAGAAATTTAATTGTAAACAAAACTCATCATATATTGTCAGTCCTGTTCTCTTTTTAAATACCGGCCGCCAACTAAGAACTTATAATCCAATACGTATTTAAATCAAATACTAATTTGATTAGGAAACTAACAGCTAACTAGGACAAAATAACTTCAGCTAATAAGCTTTTAAGAGCTTCTCTTTATCCCGCACATTTCCTTTGTCCAGTAGACTTCGTGAGTTACAAGTCACCTACCTTTGCCTCCTAATTTTCATGAATTGCTGTCTCTCTTGAAGAACTTGACTCCGGCAAGTTATGATTAACTTATGCAGTAAATAAGTCTGGATGCAGTCGTTGAAGCTTAGTACCTTTGACCCAAGCTGAATCTGAAGTGGATCGCTGCTTCCATTTGACTAAAAACTTGTAATATCCCCTACAACGTGTAGATACGAACTGGTGATCAATGATGGAGGCAACTTCATCTTGTGGTGCGATGTGGTGGCTACAAGGATTTTAGGCATGAAGGCTGGCATGTCCTCTATCTGTGAACTATGAACCACATCATTTGCATCACTTTTAAATGTAGTAATGTCTTCAATATTAAAAAATGGTGAAATAATAAAGTCAAAAGGTATGTCTATGACATATGCATTGCTACCCAACTTCTTAGTAATTCGAAAGGGACCAACGTGTCTTGCTGCATGTAACTTGGTGAAACTTTCTGAAGGAAAATGTGCTGGTTTTAGAGGAACAAGTACCATATCACCATTGTTAAACTATTTTTCCTTGCATCTAGCATTGGTAGAGGTTGTATATGATTTAGTACTAAGAGATAGATGTTTTCTAACCTCAGCATGAACATCTTTCATATATTCTGAAAAATTAAGACCAAATGTGCTTGGTCTGGGAGGTAATGGTGATGGCTAGAGATCCAATGGAGTATAAGACCGTCTGCCATATACTACTTCAAAAGGTGTATTTCTTATAGACCTATTCACATAATTGTTGATAGCGAAGTTTGCTTGTGGCAGTATAAAATCCTCGCTAGTTTTATAATCAACAATGAAGCAATATAGTAAGTTGCCCAAGCTCCGATTGAACACTTCGGTCTGATCGTTAGTTTAGGGGTGGAACGCACTAGAAAACATTAATTTGTTCCTAATTTTATCCATAAGGTTTTCCAAATATAACTGATGAATTTGATGTCTCTATCGGATACAATAAAGAGTGGTGCCTTATATAACCAGATCACTTCTTGTAAGAATACCATAGCTACCTTAGAAGCGCCAAAGGTATTGTTGCAGGGGATGAAGTGAGTCATTTTTTAAAATTGATCTACTACTATCATAATTGAATCATGTTGCCTAACAGTCCGAGGCAATCCTAGAACAAAATCCATGCTAATGTGCTACCACGACTGATTAGGAACTAGAAGGGGTGTGTAAAGTCCAGCTTGATTTTTAGTCCCTTTATTTAACTGATAGACCCTACATCGATCAACCACTTTATGCACATATTTACACATCCGAGGCCAATAGAATCGATCAGCAACCATGGCATAAGTTTTGTTATAACCAAAATGCCCAGCCAAGCCACCACCATGGAGTTTTTTATGATGGATTACGGAAGGGACCCCTTGGGGATGCATAACTTGGTGCCATAAAATAAATAGACATCCCTTAAATAGCAGTAACCCCCAGGTCTGGTAATTCTGGACTTCAAGTTACCCCATATTGTGCCAAAGCCTTCATCATCAGTATACTAATCTATTATCTCTGCAAATCCAATAGAATGGATTGAGAATATGTGCAACAAATAAGGTTGTCGACTTAATGTATCTGCCACTTTATTCTCTTTTCAAGACTTGTGCTTAATAATAAAATCAAATTGTTGCAAATAATTCATCCAACGCAAATGCCTCGCATTAGTTTATTCTAAGAGTTCAAGTGTTTCAAAGAGTCATGATTAGTATAAAGGGTGAATTCTCTATGGATTAAGTAAGGATGCTAATGCTTAATAGTTTGAATTAAAGCATAAAATTCCATATCGTATGTCGAATACCTCTGACGAGTGTCATTAAGCATCTCATTGTAAAAAGCAATAGGATGACCTTCTTGACTTAGGACACCTCCAACTTCTACATGTGAAGCATCACAAGCTACTAAAGACTTTAAAGAAGTCTAGTAGCTTCAGAACCGGTGCATGTCCAAACTTCTCCTTAACCTGTATAAAAGTTGTGTTGGTTGTTGTTGTCCAGGTGAAGTTTTTACCCTTTAAACACTAGATTATTGGGGGCTATAATAGTGTTGAAATGTCGAATGAACCTTCAATAAAATATAGCTAGGTCATGAAAGCTTTAGACCTTAGAGAAGGTTCGAGGTTGTCGCACGTGTCCCCGTGCGGCGTCAGCTGGTGATTTTTTTGTTATGCTGTTGCTTGATTCGTTCGTTGGGAGTCACCACCTAGTAATTGATTGAAGGCTACTAGGAAATCGGATGTACTGGTCTTGTCAGAGATTCACAGGTAAAGGGACTGGTTGTGATTAGGGAAGGTATTAGCATCCCTAACGCACCCTACCTGAGGTAAGTTGCTTCGTGGCTTTGACATGTTAAAGAAGTTTTAAAAATTTTGTATTTTTATTGGATATTAGAAATACAACTTACGTATAAGTTAATAATTCTTGACCATGACCAAATCAAAATATTAAATTTTTCTTTATTCTTTGCAATTTTATCATATATATATATATATATATAAACATTCATAAAACAAACACACACATACACTTTTACTATATTTTTCCTTTTTTTTTCTTACACACTACAAATTATCCAAAATAAAAAACTAAGCAAAAATTACATTAAAACATTAAAAATTACATAACACACCCTAAAAAATCCTTAACAATGTTAGGAAACATTCTGGAACTGGATGAACAGTGTTGGAATAGTGGCGGCGCATTGCTCCACGAGCCACCGCCTGGAAAAAACCTAGAAATAGGGGGGATCTGGATCGACTTCTTCCCCTCTTCTTTTCCTCACCGACGTTGAGAATCATTGTTACATGTGAAAGGAGAAAAACATACAAGCCAATTGATTTTAATTTCTTTCTCCTTCCTGGTCTCGGGTCTGTTGTTTTTTTTTTTTGCTCTGTTCGGTTTTGTTAGTCTGTCCTTCTTCTTCAAACAGATGATCTAGTGGTTGTGGAAGGAGTATTAGAGGTCGCTGCTAGGGAAAGGGGACGATGGTTGTTCTGTGGGCATTGTTGTGCATCTCAGCTATAGTGGAAGGTTGGCTAGTGAGAACTATTGTGTGGCGAAAAAGCAGAGGAGGAAGGAGCGGCGGACCGATCTGGGTTCGTGAGGGATCCTGTTGCTGATGACAAAGACCGGCTGAGAGGAGAGTGAAGGGGTGGTCCGCTCACGGTGGCTGAGAGAGGGGCTGATAGGTCGGCTGAGAGAGAGGCAAACTCGTAGGGGAGATAGAGGCAGGTTTAGAAGCTACGAAGAATAAAGGGAGCAGCTGAGAGGGAGGATCTGTGGAGGGGGGAGTTGATTCGTGGCTGTTGTTGGGGTTCTCTAGGTGTGGCGGCAGTGAAAGGGAGAAGGAGATAGTATGTGAGAGAAACGGTTGGGAGGGTGCGGTGTTCTGGTTTCTCTTTGGTAGGGGAGAAGTGGTCGGCAGCGTGGGTAAGGGGGAAGTAAGGGTTAAGGTTCTTTAGGGTTTTTTGTGGTATAGGGGTTTTTATGATTACCCTCAATTGTGCAAAATTGCCCCCTCATTTGTGTGTGTTGAAGGCTACTATTTATAGGCAAAATGTTGTTTGAGCCTTAAAATTGGTTCCTTAACTTCTTCTTTTTTTTTTTTTTTTTTGTAAATTTTGATATTTTCTTATTTTTTTGGATTTTTTTTATCAACATTGTCTTGAGTGAGGAAAATCGATGATTTTTTTAAAATAACGCATTAAAAGTCAAACGCGTTCCCATGATCTTTGAAAATTTAAATTATTTTGAGACGATGCTAAAATTTCTAAAAATGATGCAAATATATTAAAAAATATATTTTTTTTTGGATTTTTGATGTGTTTCACTATTTTTGGATTTTTTTTCTAAAAATTTATCAAAACACAGGTCAAAAATTGGGTAGCAATAGAGGTGTTGGCTAATTCTGAATAGCTTGCACTTTGGCGAGGTCAACTTCAACACCTTTATCAGAGATGATAAAGCCTAAGAAATAGACTTTCTTCTTTAGGAATGAACACTTGGTGTGATTAATATAGAGTTGTTCCACCTTTAAGGCTACCAAGATCTGTTTAACGTGAACTAGATGATCCTGCAAATAACTATTAAAGATTAGGATGTCATCAAAATACACAACGACACATTGACCTAAGAAAGGTTCAAGAATTTGCATCATAGCACTCATGAAAGTACTCGATGCATTTGTTTTGATTATATCCACTACGAAATCAATATTTGTAAACATAAAGGCATCATTTAATATATCCAACATGTCATCAAGTTGTAAAATCGAGAATCAATATTTTATCGTTATCTTATTATTTACTCAACTGTCTACACACATGCTCTAACACTCATCTTTTTTTGTGTGAGTAATACTGGGACGATGCAGGGGTTAAAGCTCTCCTAGATGAATTTCCTGTCTAGTAGCTATTGAATCTGTCAGTTAAATTCCTCGTTCTCTAGAGGACTCATTCTGTAATGATGTAAATTGGGTAAGGATGATCTTGGAAAGAGATCAATGGTAAGTTATACATCATGTATAGGTGGCAGCTGGTGTGGCATTTCATCGGGCATGATATCGTAGAATTTCTCAAGTATTGTTGTCAGCATGTGTTCAGTGTTGGAATCATCATGCATTGATGTTATCATCCTTCAGGTTGGAAAGTGAGGTGACTGTGAACTGGTATAAGTTTATACCATATAGCCAACATATTTGGATAGTCATGTAAATTCCACATCATACTCTCTTATAGTAAAATCACCCTAAACCAACCTCTCAAACTCATATGTTGTGGCATCCTATACACTTTCAAGTAGAAAGTGTTCCTAAAACATCTAAAAAAACTACCTCTTCAAAGCTATCAGGGTTCATAAGTTTAAGATGTACTTGGATGTAGTGGATCATACCAGGGTTATTAAGGCATGAGAGTTAGAGGATGGAGTATAAGTTGGTTAAGCTAAGAGGCCCAACATGGCGATGTGGGAGCTTAAGGAGAAAATGCTCAACAAGTATCCACACTTGTTTAATCATGATAGTAAGGCTTTTGTTCAAGAAAAGTGATGCATAAGATATTTTTCTTTTATTGGAGATAATAAAATTTGCAACGCAAGCATGATGAATAAATAAGTTATTTGTTATATTAGAGATTTAATAGTGCGCAATGGAAGCATGATGTTATTTTGTGATTTTTGAAGTGGACTTTAAGTGATAGTTTAAGAAATAGAATTTTAGAGATAAGTTATGAATACCTTAGTAATAATGCATAGCAAAATTATGATGAAATTCTCTAATTTTTTAACAAAGCTTTAAATTGGATCTATGATGAATAAAGAAATACAATACAATTTTGGTGATAATTATGAATTTTGTATTATATAAGTTATTTGTTATATTGTACATTTTGAGTTTAAATACGAGGAAGAATTTTGTATAACAAGGGGAGTGTTGTAAGACCTATATTTTTGGCCCATCAAATTTAAGCTTAAAGCTCAACCCAAACCCAACCCAATTAACCTGTATTTAAAAGAAAGGTTGTCAGAGAATTGTTTTTCTTTCTTTTCCTAATTTCTTCTCTCTATTGTGACTTCCTCCAAAAAATATGAAGGATTTTGTTTTCACTAATTTTTTTGGTTCAAGAAAGGTTGAAGACACTAGTAAGTGTCTCCCTTTTTTGTTACTTTCGATTAGGAAATTGATTATAGAATGATTAAAGAAGTGCTTAGGTTTTTTATATTGATTTGGTGATTGAATGATGTAAGAGTTTAATTAAAGTTTAAGGTGTTAATTTTATCTTAAAACAAACTGATTAAAGACTAAAATTATGGGTTTTAAATGAATAGATTAATTGTTGGGGGTTTACAAGTTTAAAAATTGACAAATTAACATTCTGGAAATCTTGATCAACTGGTTGACCATGTGGTCTGAACTGGTTGACTTGATGCTACTTAATGACTGGTTTGCTTGTTGTGGTAGTCGACTGGTTGACCTAGTAGTGGGGATTAATAGGGCTTGTTAGGTTTGATCAGTTTAAGTTATATTCGAGATCAATCAGACAAATCAATTCAACTTTATAATTATATTTTGATTTTTATGCTTAGAATTTTAATATTTATTATTATTTGGCATCGAGTTATTTTTTAATGTTTTTCATATCCGTTATAGGTTTTGTTGATGTTCCTTCTAAAGATTTTTAGTAGTCTATGTTTTTTCCATCCATCTGTCTTTTGTTTTGTTTTTTAGATGATTGAGATAATCTTTAATATGCATGTAATATAAATAAATTATGTATGTTGATTATATGATGGGCAAGGATGACATTCTTGAATATCTATATATGTTGATTTATTTCCAAGTACTTATCAGTTTCTTGAATATGTATTCACATTATGTTGAATTAAATTATATTCGATATAACATTCAGTTGCTTTGATAATTGTGTGAATATCTGTTATGCTTTGATATTAGACTTGTCAGAAACTCCATGCTTACATAGAGTAATTGCACTTTGTATCTATATACCTAGTTGATGAGAGAGACAACATATGACGACTAATCCTCCCACAGTGATCATCTTTGAGTGTCATCTAATCACTTTCGGGTGTTATTTGATCTCTAACATGTATTCCATTACCATATACTATTATGCTTAACGCACGTATATACATTTGTTTTAATCCTTGTATATAGCTAAAATGTATATTAAATGTTATTCCTTAATTGAGTTGGTTGAACTCAACCTTCAATTTTAATATTATTTTCAGGTTCTTAGTTTTTATTAGTATGGGACTTTGTTAAGTGTTCCTGCTTCTTCAATTTTGGTCAGTATGTCGTGCTTGTTTCGCGAAACTTTCTTTTTAATTTTTATTGAATGTCTTAGACGCTCCGCTAATATATATTTTTAGTTCAAGGATTGGATTTTATTTAATGTAACAAGTATTATGGATTATTGTTTTATTTTATTTGATGATGACAAGTTTTGTAGTATTATTTAATTTTATTGGTTCTAAGGAATATAATATTTTTAAAGATTATGAAACACTGTGAAATTTTTATATAATTTGTTTTATGATATGTATGTTTGAGACTTATTGTAGGTGGGGTGTCCTTATAACATTGCTTTGTTGTCAGTTATGGACTTGGGATTCAAGTCATGAAAAAGGTGATGTGTCTTTCACATGCACAATTAGTCCCCTTACCTAGACTCTTACAAACCATTTGGTTTTCTAGTGACCATAATATTAAGTGGCGACTCCTAAACTATATCAATAATAATTTTATGATTAATTCCTAATATATTCAAAACCCTCATCGATTCAGGTCCTAAATTTGTTATCGGATGCCATACACGCCACGCCGTTGTAGTGCCCACCATTTCAATTTAGTTGCCAAGGATTGGGATAATACTTTGCTTCGGATTAGAATTGACACAAAAAAATGTTCTAGAGTGGTGAAAGTAGCCGTCACAATGTTGTATTCTCTTTTATTTGCTTTTGGTATAAGCAAAATTATTTCCTTTACTTGTATTGTAAGTCCATAAAAAGTTGTTCAAAGCATATGAGTTTCACCATTGTGCTCCTATAAGGTTTATTAACCTAATCTTAGGTATTCCAACTTCTTCATTCTCTGACCTTACCCATGGGAAAACTAGTAGTTAGCTATGTCGAAGAAAACTACAAGGTGAGCCCTAAACTACTACATAACAGTTCCTCAGTTTCTGTCTCCTCTAGCTCTGATCCCATAAAATACTCATATAATGCTAATAGGTTGAATATTACAGGATAAGGGGAAAATTTTAATGGAAAAACACTACTGCGTGAGATTGCATGCCTTACTTGGGGCTGCATTGGCAGTTGGACTGGTGGAAACTAAAGTGATCTAAGTGTTATGATAAACTCAATCTAGAAAGTCAAGGATGACAACCACTAACTGCAACCAACAGCCGCAGCTAAAGTTGAAATTTATGTTCACACTTGAAATTTGATTTTTCTTACTTTTAATTTGTGTATAAATTGGCAGCTAAAGTTTATGCTATAGTGTGGTATATATAAGAGAGAAACACTAATGAGAAAAGGAGGGTGTGTTTAAAGAGATTTTAGTTATTTGTAAGCTTTTGTTATTGAAATAAAACATAGTGTTTTATCCCCCCTGAGTGTTTCAAAGCTAGCACTAGTGGTCTCTACCACCAACAATTGGTATCAGAGCCTTGCTAGTAAAAAACAGAAGAATTGTTTTGTGATACACTTGATTCTTTAAAGCTCTCAAAACCCTATTTTGATCATTCCACAATGTAGTGTTCATCAATACAAACTCAATAGTGCAACAATCAGCCTTATCGAAGAAAGAGGTAGCATATACGTGCCTCTTAAAAGTTTGGTATTGTAGCCCACATACAACCGACAAGCTTAGAGGAAGAAGATGACTAAGCCATATGTATACCATATTTGAGCTGCACCGAGCCGCTTAAGAGAAGTCAGAAGTCACGTTGTCTAGCTGTTAGCCGAAGAATATTCATGGAATATTTCCAGTTCAACCCCAGTGAACCAACCGACATTCATAATCAGTTTTTTGACTGGTTCAACCCATTTCTGACCCAATTTCAAACAAGCCAGACTAGTACTTTTCTAATTGGACCATTTTGGATCCATCTGCAGTGTCTGTTTTGCAAAATTCAACTCATAGAAGGTGATATGGTCATTCGAAGAGTAAAAAGATTATAAAATGTATAAACACTCATCTTGAAGCTGACCAAAGACAATTATGAGTGTATCAAATTGAAGGCATTTCTTGGTTCACAAGAGTATATAGAGATTGTAAAATATGGTTATGATGAACCACAATCAAAAGAAGCAAAAGATTCTCTATAAGAGGCACATAAGCAAGTCCTCAAAGCCAATAAAAAAAAAGACAACACAATAAAGACCATCATCTATCAAGGTCTTGATGAAGCCATATTTGAGATCATTGTTTCCATATAAACATCAAAAAAGATATGGAAGGTTCTCCAATAAAAATACAAAGGTGCTGATAGAATCAAGAAGATTTGTCTTTAATCTTTGCAAGGTGAATTTGAATCATTGCAAATGAAGCCCTTAGAATCTATTTCTGATTATCATATAAGAATCATGGTGATGGTTAATCAAATGAGAAGAAATGAAGAAGCCCTTACATATGCTTAGATTATTGAGAAAACTTTGAGATCTCTAAATCCAAAATTTGATTTTGTTGTTGCTGCTATTGAAGAGTCTAAATAAGTGGACAAGTTGACAGTTGATGAGCTTATGAGTTCCTTATAAGCTCATTGATGCAACCGTATTATTCGATAGTTTCACTCACATTTAACTAGTGTTTTGCCTATGTTTTATATATAAAATGCCTTGATATTCTTTGTTTTATGTTTTGAAGACACTTTTAGATGAAAGATGCAAAAAGGAGTAAATTGGAGATAATTGACAAATTTGACCTTCAGTCGATGTTTTGTGCAGAACGTGAGCTCTAAAGGTTGCAATGAAGTGATTCTAGTGGCATTAAAAAGATAGCATCCATACCTTTCTGGACATCTAAGGCAAGAAAATAAAATAAGGAAGAGTATGGAAATCACAGCATTCAAAGTCAAATTTCACAATCTGCCAATGTTGACCTTTAGTAATTCTGACTTGAATATCTAAAGCTACAGAATTCCAATTGATGCAAACTCACTTTTTTTAGATTCCTTACTTAAAGACCTATAAATGCTCCAAATTTCAGCCAAACATAATGTCATATAAGGGAGATATGATTTTTCAAAGATGACAACTCAATTATGCCAGGAAACAGGTTTCATGAAGAAACGAGTCCAAATTACGTTCCAAAGCATCTAAACCGATATCCAAGTTTTTATTTAAACAATTTAGCTCCTCTAAGTCAAAGCTTGAAGATTTCATGTAAAGCTATTTCTCTTTTAGAAAAATAGTTATTGAAGTATTTAAATGTAAATAGTCTACTTAAGGGAGGTTTGTTTTGTAAAATAGACACTAGGGTTTCTTATGATATAAAAAGAATGAGAGAAAAGAAGGGGGGCAGCCAGCCAAGAGGAGAAAAATGCCCCCCTCCTCTAAGAAACTAAAAATTATGCTTGCTTGCTTCTTTTTGATTAGTTGTTCAATAAACATGCAAGGCTAAACACTTTTTCTTGGTTGCAAGGACACGAAAACCTTCTGATTTCAAGAACTGTGATATTTATTCTCCTATGCTTATTTTTCCTATGATTGTTTATTTGATGAATATGTTTGTTCTCCTATGCTTATTTTTCCTATGATTGTTTATTTTAATTACTAGAGCGGACTCTAAGTTATTATTATAGACAATCTATTGCTAAGTTTGATATCAAAACTGGAGTTGTGGTATATGAACTTGTGAAGCAACTGAGTTTAATAATTATGGCGGATCTACATTATTAATCTTAGAAAAAACATTCAATCAAATCAAACATAGACTACGGACAGTTATGTTTTCTTGATTAATAAACTTATCTAGTTCTTAAGGCTGCCATTGAATTAAATTACTAGTGTGGACACTATGGTTTTTTGGTGGTTAGGGTTAGTTATACGACGGATCCGTTAACTAACCAATGTTAAGAAAAGATAAATATTCAGAATATAAATTGATGTTTCGTTTCCATGATCAGTTCTGATTTTTGTAGGTGGATGTGTGCTTGCGACCAAGTTTTCTTCTCTTGATAATTTTTTTATTTTATTAAATTTTATTGATAGTTTTTTGTTTTCTTTTACTATAGCCTAGATAACATCCAAACCCCCCCCCCCAAATCACATAACATATAGCATCAAAATCTGACTTTAACCTTCCTCGTGGGATCGGCCCCTTGCTTGCTCTATACTATCTTGTGTGTTGTGTTTGAAGCTAGGGTAATTAATTTGTGCGACTGCGACATCATAACACTCATGAACAAAAGATTATGAAAAGAAATTGAGATAAAGCAATTGAGCATGCTTTACATCAAGATTGTTCCTCAAAGAAAACAGATATGAACAAGGAGAGACTTCAAGAAGTAGATATACCACTCAAGGAAGAGGTTAAAAAAATGAGGATTTCAGCAATTTCAAGAAAAAGGATATTGGAATACATGATTCAGAGGAAGAGGTGGTAGAAACACTACTAGAGGAGGTCAATGATAACATACATTTACTTCCTAGAGGAAGCAGAGGCGGTTATAATAACCGTGACAAGAGAAATATCCAGTGTTATAGCTGCAATCAATTTGGGCACTATAGCATTGAATGTTTAGTATAATCCAACTATACAGAGAAAGATACCATTATAAGATGATACATGAATAAGCCAGTTGCATTATTTTTCCAATAAGGACTAGGCGAGAATTAAGAGATGTTTAGTATCTAGATTCTGGAGTCAGCAATCACATGTGTGGATAATAGGGTATATTAGGTGGTCCATATAAGACCATACAAGGATAAGTCACCTTTGGAGATACCTCAAAAGTTTTAGTAAAATGTAAAGGCAACATCCCGATCAGGTTGAAGAATGAGGATTATAGCTACTTCATAGATGTTTACTATATTCTGGCCATAAAGTACAACATGCTTAGTACATGTCAACTTTTGGAAAAAGGTTATACTCTTTTCATAAAGAATTGTCATCTAACAGTCATAGACTATAATGAGAGATTAATTGGCTATGTGGAAATGTCAAAAAATAGGATGTTTTCTTTAAACATCCAATATGATGTAGTAAAATGTTTGAGTGCCATCACTAACAATGAAGAATGGCTCTGGCACTTAAAGCTTGGACACCTAAATTTTACAAGTCTAAAGATGCTAGTAAGTAAGAAGATGGTCAAAGGTATGCCCCACATTGATCATCCAGATGAAGTCTGTGAGAGTTGCGTCCTTAGCAAATATAACAATACCATTTTTACCAAAGAACTCAATTGGAAAGAAAATAAGCCACTAGAGTTAGTGCACACTGACATGTGTTGTCACATAAAGCCAATGTGAATAGGACATAATCGATACTTCTTTACCTAAATTGATGATTTTAATAGAAAGACATGGATATACTTTCTAAAGAGAAAGGTAGAAATGTTGAATTGTTTTAAAGATTTTTAAAAAATTGTTAAGAAGCAAAGTGGCTATAACATAAGAACCATGAGATTTTATCAAAGTGAAGAATATACATCAAATGAATTTGAAGCCTTTTGTATACAATAAGGCATCAGGCATCAAACAACACTAGCTTATACACTATAGTTGAATGGTGTAGTTGAAAGAAAGAATCGAATAATTCTTGACATAAGAAGTCTACCCAAAGCAAAGAAGCTACCCAAACAATACTGGGCTGAAGCTGTATCATGTGTAGTATATCTACTGAATCACTGCCCAACCAGAAGTTTGCAAGTCCTCACTCTAGAAGAAGCATGGAGTGGTCACAAACCAAGTGTTACTCATCTTCGAGTCTTTGGTTGTGTGGCATATGCAAAGATCCTAGAAGCAAGAAGGACTAACCTTGATGATAAAAGCAAGAAATGCATCTTTGTCGGATATGGTGATAGAAGGATGAGATACAAGCTGTATAATCCCATCATAAATAAGGTAATTATCAGTAGAGATGTTATCTTTGAAGAAGATAAAACTTGGTAATGAAATGATGATCAAGAAACAGTCAAATGGATCATTATTGATCTGATTCTTGAAGACAAAGTGGAAGTACCAACAGTACTTACAGAAGGTCCAATGTTACCAGAAAGTAAGCCACAAACTCTGGTACATAGATTCCCTGTATTCTATAGGAGAAATACACCAGGATCATCATCAACACCTCCATCAGCATCCTCATCGGAAGAACCAATAAGGATGAGAAATTTATAAGAGTTGTACGATGCCACTTAAGTCATTGAAGATACAACTCTATTTTGTTTATTTGCATCTAGTGACCCATTTAGCTTAAATGAAGCTATTATAGAAGAAAAGTGGATAGAAGCAATGGATGAAGAAATATATTCCATTGAAAAGAATGATACTTAAAAATTGATTAATCTACTAGAAAAAAAGAAAGCAATAGGTGTCAAATGGGTCTATAAGATGAAAAAGAATGCAAAAGGTGAAGTATAAAGATTCAAACCAAGATTAGTGGCAAAAGACTACAAACAGAGAGAAGGCATTGACTATGGGGAAGTATTTGCTCTTGGAGCCCAGCTACAGACAATCAGACTAATGATCTCACTAGTGTGAAGTCAACATTTTTAAATGGCTTCCTGGAAGAAGAGATCTATGTTGAACAACCACATGGATACATTGAAGTCAAAGTATACAAATTGAAGAAAGCCCTCTATGGTTTGAAGTTAGCTCCGCATGCTTGGAATACAAAAATTAATAGGTATTTTTAAGAAAATGGATTTGAAAAATGTCCATATAAAAATGCAATTTATGTGAAGAAAGAAGTTGATGGAAGCACACTATTTACATGCCTATATATTGATGACTTGTTATTCACTAGCAACAATCCTACCATGTTTAAAGACTTCAAGAAAAGCATGGTACAAGAGTTTAAGATGATAGACATTGGTCAAATGACACATTTTCTTGGCTTAGAAGTGACGCAGAAAGAAGAAGGGATTTTTGTATCTCAAAGCAATTACGCCAAATATATTCTTGAAAAATTCAAGATGGAAAGCTGCAATCCGGTATCAACTCCAATTGAGAATGGAGTAGAATTGAGGAAGATTAAAGTTGGAAATGTTGATCCAACCTACTTTAAAAGCTTAGCATGAAGCTTGATGTAATTGACATGTACGAGACCAGATATATTCTATGGAGTAGGACTTATCAGCAGATATATGGAGACACCAAATCAGTCTCACTTGAATGCAACCAAGAGAATTCTCCACTATATTAAAGGAATGATAAGTGAAGGTATGTTTTATACTTTAAAGTAAAAACTTCAATCTTGTTGGCTACTCAAATAGTGATTGGGGTAGAGATCTAGATGAAAGGAAAAGCACAATAGGATTTGTTATTTTTTATGGGAAATACATCTTTTATATGGTCATTCAATAAGCAATTGATAGTAATATTATTAAGCTGTGAAGTTGAGTATGTTATTGCCAACTTAGTTGTATGCCTTTTAATATGGTTGTCATAACCCAATTTTTGATCATTTTTATTTTAATTATTATTATTATTTTATTTACTAAAAAAGGGATAAAAAATAATGATAAAAAAAATAATAATGATGAAAAAACAAGTAAAATGAAATAAATAAAGAATGAATTAAAATTTGGGTTAAGGGCAACATGATTGGAAGTTTTAGGGTTTAATTAAACTTTGAAATTAATCTAATTAATCCAATCAAGGATTTAAGTGGAGAATTGATAAGTTTTGAGACTTAATTAAGCTTGAAAATTAATCTAATTAATCCAATTAAGGGTTTAATTGGAGAATTAATAAGTTTTGAGACTTAATTAAGCTGGGAATTAATTTAATTCATCCAATCAAGGATTTAATTGGAGAATTGATAAGTTTTGAGACTTAATTAAGCTTGAAATTAATTTAATTCATCCAATCAAGGATTTAATTGGAGAATTGATAAGTTTTGAGACTTAATTAAGCTTGGAATTAATTTAATTAATCCAATTAGGGGCTTAATTGGAGAATTGGTAAGTTTTAGACTTAATTGAACCTTGAAATTAATTTAATTAATGAAATCAAGGACTTAATTGAAGAAATACCAAAGTTTGGGGTTAATTGGGGTACAATTTGCAAGAAATTAAAACCTAGGGACTATTTTGTAAAATTCACTGAAATCCAGGGGTCCAATTAAAGTTTATCCAAAGGCTTGATTACAACACTTTCAAAACATCAAGGACCAAAAGGAAAAATAACCTCAACACTGTTCATCTTCTTCACCCGAAAAAAAAGAAAACTGCTGCCTTTACTCCTGCATTAAAACAGAGAGCGTGATCGACAGGATGGCATTCTAAGGGAGGATAAAACCAGAAAAAAACGGCTGAGGAGAGGGGGAAGAAGAAGAGAAAAGGAGCGCACGTTGGTGGCCTCTGGTTTCTTCAAGAACAGACAGAGGACGCACGAAGAGAAAAAAACCAGAGGCAGAGGGAAACAGAGGAGAGGGACGGTAGAACTCCTTCATAACCTCAGCAACAGAGGAAGAGACTGGAAAAAGGAGAGGAAGAGAGAACCAGAGAAAACAGTGAGCATAAAAGGAAGGAGTAGAGAAGCAGAAGGAAAGAACAACAGAAGCGTTGTCCAGGCACGCCATTACCATCGTCTTCGACTTGGTCTCCCCGCATCAGGAACCCAGACAGGAGAAGAACCCCCATCGACTTGACTAAGAAAGAACACTGGAAACAGAGAACGAGAGCAAGAAAACAGAGATAGTGAGCGACTGGAAACAAGGAAAATCAGAGGGCGCAAACAGGGGAGAGAGAAGGAACCAAGGGGAAGACCAAGGGAGGGAAACCGGATGATGAACTGACAGAACAAAAAGAACAAAGACGAACGTGAAGAACAGAAGACAAAACATCGAGCAGGGAAAACCAAAACAGAAGAGAAAAAGGGAGAAGACAGAGGGGGAACGACGAGCGGGATCTTCATCTTCGCCTCCGGCTGCACCAGAACCAGGTAAGTATTTTCTTCTCTCCTTTGCATTATAATTCACAGCTACAGTAGCTGTGAATTATAATTCACTTGCTACAATGAATTATAATTCAATTCTTTCTTATTTTTGTAGTTGAATGTAAAACCCGGTCACTAGAACCAGCACAAATGTAAATAAAAAAATTTCAAAAATAGAAAGTATAGAAATAAAAAATTTTACATGTCTTAGAAAAAATTTATTTTTATCAACTTATTCACTGATATGAAAAAAAAAATATATTGATTTTTTTTGCAGCTACGAATTTTTACCAGCGCCAGAGTTGGAATTATTCAGGGTTAGAATATTTACCAACGCCAGAGTTGGATTTATTCGTGGTGGAATTTTTAATTGGAATTATTCGTGGTGGAATATTTACCAACACCAGAGTTGGATTTATTCGTGGTTGAATTTTTAAATTGGAATTATTCGAGATCGAATATTCACTGGCACCAGAGTCAGGAATATCATAAGCAAATTTTCATAGCATAAACTAATAAACATTTAGCAATTTAAGACAAAAACCAGAAATGCAGTCTGCCTTAGGCAGAACGTTTAAGGGGTGATAATATCTTCCCTTTTACGTAACCAGTCCCGTACCATAGAATCTCTGTTGACCAGTTAGGGTTCCTAGTAACCATAATACTAGGTGGTGAATCCTCAAACAAGACATTTTTCCTTAAAAGAACCGGATGCTAGAAATCTGTTCTTTTTCTAAATAATTCAAGAGAATTATTTTTTAGGGCCGCCGCGATGTCGGGTGCGACAATGGTTAAGAAATATGTTGAAGCATTTGAGATTTCCTCAAGAAAACCCTATAGAGATTTATGTTGATAATCGATCAAGGATTGCATTAACAAAAAACCCAGGGTATCATGAAAGAAGTAAACATATCGATACACATCATCACTTTATTCGAAAGTATATGAAGAACAAAGAAGTCGAACTAATATCTTGCAAAATAAATGATCAAGTTGCAGATATCTTTACAAAGCCATTGAAGGGAGAAACATTTATCAAAATGAAGTTCATGCTTGGCATGACATATCTTGATTGAGTTTAAATGAGAAATTTGTTGTAATAAACTCAATCCAGAAAGTCAAATATGACAACCACCGACTACAATCACTAATCGCAGCCGCCAACCGCTTTCACACCACTACCAACAATTTATGTTCACACTTGAAATTTGATGTTTTTTTTTTTTTTGACTTTCAATTTGTGTATAAATAGACAACTAAAGTTTATGCTATGGTATGGGAAATATAAGAGATAAACACTAGAAAAAAAAAGAAAAAAAAAAAAGAGATGGTGTGTTTAAAGAGCTTTTAGTTATTTGTAAGCTTCTTGTTGTTAAAATTCAACAACGTGTGTTATCCCTCCTCCTCAGTGTTTCAAAGCCGCTGTGGCCACTAATGGTCTCCCCCACCAACACCAAGGACATTCTCTTGAAGTATTATTCCAAGCTTCACTAAATGAAAGATGAACTAGTGATCACCTTTTCTAGATGAAAGGAAATGACTGCAATGAATCAGGCTAGGTCTAAATCCACACTCTCACAGCCTATAAAGTGCACCTAGACATGCTGCTTACCCAAAATCAACAAGAAGTTCAGATGCCAGGCACGAGTTAACAGAAGCAAGGGTTACGATGTTACTGGAAAGCAGTCTGTCAGCATCTTTTGTGTTTTCTGTAGTTGAAGGACAATTTTGGCTGTGACAAACATGCAACCAAACTGCTTATCACAGTTTTCGTAACTATCAAGCATTCCATTGTTGTATTCATGAATCGATCTAGGACATGATGCCTAGAGCACGAATCCAAGTTCTTAGGAGTTCATTTTTGCATAACATTTCAATATTGGTTCAAACATCTGCAAACACTGATCCAAATTTCTAGTTGAAAGAAACAAGGAATCCTGTCAATATGTGGAACTGCGACATTTACTTTTCCATTTAGTCATGCAAAAAGAACATGCCGGTGTAACCCAAGCAGTGAGCTTTTTTCAACTGATCTGATCTGATCTCAGGCATTCTATGAACCATACGATCACCTAGAGTTATCTAAAAATAGGCTTTAGAACATCTGACTATACGCAAAACACACTTTGTCCATCTCTATCAGATCACTTTACTGAACATTATATTATGTGATAGCACAAGCAGTTCAAACTTCAACACTGAGTTAGTTGAGAGTGCTGCACCTGTCATCCTACATAGCAGTAATTATCCATCTTTTGATGTGCGGAATCCGGTGACCGGTGATGTACTGATCTTTACTCATAGGAGGGGTAAGCACACTGAGACACAATATTTAACGTGGTTCGGCAAATTGCCTACATCCACGGGAGAGGTTCATTTTATTTAGAGATAGAGAAAGAATACAACACATGGAGGAGGATCACATTCACTCAACTTCCATCTCTCATTGCTACATAGGGCAGCAGCTGCTGGTGGCAGCAGGGCTGCTGATGGCAGCCCTTCTCTTTCTTTCTCTCTTCTTCTCTCTATATGTCTCACAACTCTCACACTTTGCTCTCTAAGATCATGCCTCTTTTATAGGCATCAATGGCAGCTCCTCTTGCTCATTTGTCATCAATGGTGGCTGCCAAACTCATCTCTTCTTCAACAAAGGTGGCTGCCAACTTCTTCTCTTCTTCAACAATGGTGGCTACCAAAGTCAAGGTTGGTGGTTGCCACCAACAAGCCTCCTTCTTTGACTCTCACATGGCAGCCATCTTCTTTGACAAGGCAGCCACATAATTGGCAATATTCCAACAATCACCCCCTTTGCCATTTATGTGGGCAATTGTCATGTTACTTCTTCAACACACGCTTTCTGAACTGGGCTCCTTTCATGGCCCTCACACCTTCTCTAAGGTGTCTCCGCTTGTCGTTATGCGACGGTCTAAACTAGGGCTCCTATCATGGCCTGCATTTTGGCACATGTAATTGGGTAAACATGTGCACCTTCTTCTTCTTCATCTACCACCATGATGACCTTTAGATGCCTCCTGATCGGGCAATCTCTTTTTAATAATTCACCACTGTCATTTTTGGTCTCAAATCTCAATGATCGGACCGTACCATTGCATCTGGAATGATCAAATTAGATGGAAACATGTCTTGAATCGTCCAAATCGCACTTCAGACGGCTAAGATTTGATCAAAACAATTCTTGCCTGATCAACGGCTCAGATTCAATCTCAGATCCGGTTGCACGTAGGATCAGCTACACTAGATCCTATCCCTCGGCTCGCAGCTCAGTTCGGCTCCAACTCAGCTCGGCTCAGCTTGGCTCGGCTCGCGACTGATGACATGGCAGGTGGGTCCCGCTATGCTGACATGTTAGTTGACTAGTCAATTGACTTGCCGACTGTGTATGTGATGTCATCCTTGCATCATGATGACGTCATCCTTTGCATGGCACTGTTCATTATACGTCACTGTTCATGCCTACTGTTCACATGGGTCGGGTCAACTCATCCGGGTGAAGAAGACGCGTGGGGCGCGTTGGCGCGCGTGGGTAGACGCCTTGCCGGAGAGTGATGGAGAGTGCGGCCATGTCCGACGTCCGATTTTGACGCCGTTTTCACCAGTGGCTTCGTATCGTCCTCCTCTACACAGTGGGATGGTCAAAACACCATTTTGACAATTTTCATTTTTGAGCAAAGATCAAACACCACTTTAAACCAAAAAAGCTCTGATACCATTTGATGTGCGGAATCCGGTGACCGGTGATGTACTGATCTTTACTCATAGGAGGGGTAAGCACACTGAGACACAATATTTAACGTGGTTCGGCAAATTGCCTACATCCACGGGAGAGGTTCATTTTATTTAGAGATAGAGAAAGAATACAACACATGGAGGAGGATCACATTCACTCAACTTCCATCTCTCATTGCTACATAGGGCAGCAGCTGCTGGTGGCAGCAGGGCTGCTGATGGCAGCCCTTCTCTTTCTTTCTCTCTTCTTCTCTCTATATGTCTCACAACTCTCACACTTTGCTCTCTAAGATCATGCCTCTTTTATAGGCATCAATGGCAGCTCCTCTTGCTCATTTGTCATCAATGGTGGCTGCCAAACTCATCTCTTCTTCAACAAAGGTGGCTGCCAACTTCTTCTCTTCTTCAACAATGGTGGCTACCAAAGTCAAGGTTGGTGGTTGCCACCAACAAGCCTCCTTCTTTGACTCTCACATGGCAGCCATCTTCTTTGACAAGGCAGCCACATAATTGGCAATATTCCAACATCTTTAGGATCAGTTTATATATATACAAGTTGTGCCACACCAAAAGCTCAAATATATAGAGATATAACAACAACCAAATTCACCTTTGTGATCTTTGCGTGAACCTCTTCTGCTGCTTGAGCCACTATCTTTCACACGACTGTGATGGTAATCAGATCGGTGTGAGTCTTCATGTGCCTGAATGGGGAGTAAGTTTTTCACATAATTAAATTCCTATAACAGATGGGAGACAGAGAAGATACTGGATTAGGGGATTTTCAACAGAATATAATAATACATCATCTGACGCAGAGCGCGGTTGATCCCTGGATGTGTAATCCTTGCCATATCTAGAAGGCATCCTCCGATCATCCCCTCTATCAACCTCGCCTGCAAGAAATGAAGTTACCCGAGCAGAGTCCAAAATATAACAGAAACCCGAAGAGAAAATTGCTTAATGTATAAATAACAAATTATGTATATGTATCAGACAGTCCGCGAGAATTCCTATTCACATACATCCCCTGGATGCCACAGTTGATGCTCTAGTGTCAGAGAGTCCAAGAGAATTCCTGACAGAACTACTAGCACCTTCGCCAAAGCCAGTTCGAGAACTATGCTCCTGCCTGACAAAATAGATACAAAATTAGGTAAACAAAAGAAAGCAAGTAAGTTGTGCAAGGGCAAGGCTGTGTTCAAAATCCGCACCGTTGTGAATTACTTCTATAAGAGTTGTCGTCATCAACACGAGCTCTTGATCGTTGAACGAAAGGTTCACTACTGCGAGGGCGAACTTCCTCCTGATAAGAACAAAGACAGACTAAACAAGGTCACAAATGGATTTAATAGTCGCATATGAAGAAATTTTTTTGACAAGATGCTGACCATTGAAGAATGAGGACGTATAGAACCAGAAGGGTACTTGTAATCACGGCTATGACTTTCATAATAGTTTGAAGGCTGTTTGGTATTTCTTTCACAACTGTAGTCATTGTGACGAGAAGGTCTATGAGCAACACCTTCTCCTCCATAGCCAGTTCGAGAACTATGCTCCTTCCTGACAAAATTGTTATGATCAACACGAGCTCTTGTTCGTTGAACGAAAGGTTCAGTTCTGCGAGGGCAAACTTCCTCCTGATAAGAACAAAGACAGACTTAACAAGGTCACAAATGGATATAACAGTCGCATATGAATAAAATTTGTTGACTAGATGATGACCACTGCAGAATGAGGACGTTTAGACCAGATATGACTTTCACAATAGTTTGAAGGCTGTTTGGTATTTCTTTCATAACTGTAGTCATTGTGGCGAGAAGGTCTATGAGCAGCAGCTCGGGAAATTCCTTGAGATGGAACTGTAAAGTAAACACACAGTAATAAGATGAAGAAAAGAGAACGTTGGGGGAGGTGGGGTACTGCTACTAAAATGATTAAGGTAAGACATACCAGAAGGCCTTCCAGTATTTAATCTCTCCTGCGAAGGAAACTGCTTTCTCCTTCCGACACCATGGGATACTGCATTTCTATCTCCAGGGCTAGATGCTTCTCTAGGACCACCATTATATGGTTTACAACTTATCTCACTTCTCTCACTACGATCTGTGTGAGAGCGATGAGAATCCTGTTGAACTTCGTTTCCCAGGCCAATTTCCTGCGCAACAGAACTACTGGCTTGAGCAGTACCATCTGAAGGAATTCTCACCTCATTTCTCTCACTACGATCTAAAGCACTAGGAGCATCTGTGTGAGAGCGATGAGAATCCTGTTGAACATCGTTTCCCAGGCCAATTGAACTACTGGCTTGAGCAGTACCTTCTGAAGGAATTCTCACCTCACTTCTCTCACTACGATCTAAAGCACTAGGAGCATCTGTGTGAGAGCGATGAGAATCCTGTTGAACATCGTTTCCCAGGCCAATTGAACTACTGGCTTGAGCAGTACCTTCTGAAGGAATTCTCACCTCACTTCTCTCACTACGATCTAAAGCACTAGGAGCATCTGTGTGAGAGCGATGAGAATCCTGTTGAACATCGTTTCCCAGGCCAATTGAACTACTGGCTTGAGCAGTACCTTCTGAAGGAATTCTCACCTCACTTCTCTCACTACGATCTAAAGCACTAGGAGCATCTGTGTGAGAGCGATGAGAATCCTGTTGAACATCGTTTCCCAGGCCAATTGAACTACTGGCTTGAGCAGTACCATCTGAAGGAATTCTCTCACTACGATCTAAAGCACTAGGAGCATCTGCGTGAGAGCGATGAGAATCCTTTTGAACTTCGTTTCCCAGGCCAATTCCCTGCGCAACAGAACCACTGGCTTGAGCAGTACCTTCTGAAGGAATTCTCACCTCACTTCTCTCACTACGATCTATAGCACTAGGAGCATCTTTGTGAGAGCGATGAGAATCCTGTTGAACTTCGTTTCCCAGGCCAATTGAACTACTGGCTTGAGCAGTACCTTCTGAAGGAATTCTCACTCGCGGTTTTGCTAAATCTGCCCACGCATTCACCTGAAAAGAATGGTCCTTCTTTATAAGCCAGCACCACTTTGCAGTGACATGTTTATAATGCAATATATCACCAAAACATTTCAGATGTTAAAACTTAAAATCAGCATTTACTCTCCCTCTGATATTAAACCTGAAATAAACATAATGTCTTGTTTAAATGGAAATAACAATGACACAGCACTCGACTGAGAAAACCATGCAATGTAACAGACATTGAAGACAGTAAACAACAATTGTCTTACCCTATTATCTCTGAAGTAAAGCCCGTCAACATTAACACCATTAACACAAGTCGCTGCAGCTTCATGAGTCTCAAATGTTACATAACAATAATTTGTTCTTATAGCAGAAGGTATGTGGCTGGCAAGTTCAACCTTTACAATGCTCCCAAACTCGTTAAGATGCTTCTTAATTTCTTCTTCCCTCCATGCACGAGGTATACCATCTAGATATACTCTCTTGACCTAGAAAGAGGAAAATCATCTAGCCATACTTAGGATATATCAGAACATTCCTATATTTGTATAATTCCAACAAGTTCATAGGAAAGAATTGCGACTCGACAACATCTCTTGTCATTTGAATTCAGAAAATACCTCAACAGTTTCATGCAAGACATCATGAGTAGAAAAATGCATCCCCTGGAATAATAAATGCGTTGTATACATATCATCACAAGGATTATTTTCCTTAGTACGTTTTCTAAAACCAATTCCAAACAATCAAGAGAAAGAAATTGTGTTCAACCTTTCTGCGTATTAATCAAAAAAATATTTTTCTGTATAGACAAATGACTATCAATTATTTTCCTGTTCTGGGAATCTTAAATGTTAGAAACCATTCACTAAGTTATTAGGACCTGAAGTGATATAAATTAGACCAAGGCAGCGGAAAAGATCAGAGAAGTACACAAGAATCTTTCCATGCAAAAGAGGACATACATACATGTGACATAATTTCGTCATTCCCACTAATATATATGCGTGAAAAATCAGCCTTGGCAGCTCGATTCTGACCAAATGAAACGTTCTCCTTTTCCAAGAGCTCAAGAGCTTCCGATGCATCTTTTCTGGAACGGAAATCCAGAACAGCATGTCCCCGGTTCTTCTCCTTGTTTTCTCTATCAGGATTCAAGGTCAAGACTTCATAGTTTTTAACACCATATTCCGCAAGCTTATCTTCCAGCTACACAGCAAAACAACCCAACATGAGCAACTAAAATCTGAACCTTCCCTCCAAACGTGGAAATACAATTCAATAACAAAACACTCACATCATCCTTCGTCCATTCCTTGCATATATTCGGAACGTAGAGAGTTTTAATGCCATCTTGGATTTGAGCAGTCCAACATCTCTTGCCATTAATCTGACAGTTAAAACATCAAAGTCACATCTAAATACGTTATATATGGAAGCAAGGAAAGAAAGATTATGGAATCAAAAAGCATGCCATAAAGTAGCTAGAGATGAGCAGGAAAATAATCCAAATACTAGTATTGAACTAGTACAAGAAATATGGCTTGAAAATTGCTTTTCAATCTATGTGGCAGAACAAGAAGTGGCAACCTGAAAAACATGAAGATAGCAACTTTCTATACTCTGCGAAGCATCAAACCAGCATCTAATACAAGCTCTCATTAAATGAAGAAAATCATCTAAATCCATTTTGGATTCACAGTTTTTATAAACAAACACATTGAACTAGTTAAATGAAAACACACGCAATAAAAAATAGAAGAGAACCATACCACTGGATCTGAAATTTCACAGATAGCACGACGGGCCAGCTCAACAGTTGCAAACGTCAAGAAAGCAACCCTCTTTTGGGATTCAGAGTCCCAACTTAGTCTCACTTTAGTCACCTCCTCCACCGCACCAAAAACCTTCCTGAGATCCTCCTCCTTAGCATATTTATCTAACCCTCCAACAAAGACCTTAAATCGCAGATCTTGAAGCTCCTCAACTTCATTGCTCACTTCTTCCACTTCATGTCTTTCCATAATCTCCCTCTCAACTTCTTCTGTTACACCAATAGAATGTCGAAGTATAAACACTAACCATATCCATGTTTCTGTTCTAACCAGAAAAATGAAATTGGAAAATAACTCTTTCCTCGTTAGTCTTTACCTACATGGATTCTCAATCAATTCTCTCGCCATCAACTTTAACACAAACATACTTAGTCTAGAAATGCACAGAAGGAAACTAAAAGAAAACTTGCAGAATATCCAAGAACTCGACATGTTCCTTTACAATCAAGATTCAAGATTCTTGTTCAAGAAACTACACAAAAAGATAAAGAAAGGAAGGAAGGAAGTCCTATCACAAAAACACTAGCAGAAACAAAAGAAAAGGATTGACATATAGCATAATTCAAGCCACAATGCGTAAATTGTGTTCTCTGGTTTCATTATATAATAATGGCAAGCAAACTAGCAGTGCTCATTGCGAAACTATATATGTTACCATCATTAGAAGGTAGAGAAAGATTGTTCGGAGGTGCTGCTCCATCATTTGGAGGTGGAGGTTGTTGGATCTTTTTGGTACGGGCGTCGGCGGCTCCAGTAGAGAATTGTTTCACTGCAAGTGAAGGCATTTTTCTCTGTTACTTCTGTTAGTTTCTTGAACTCTGAAGAAGCTGCAAAGTTATGCTTTGTAACTGAAACAAACTACAAAGAATTAAAGAGAAATGAGGTTTTGATATTTCCTTTTCTTTTTAACTTGTTTCTTGAAGGGAAACAAAAGTTGCTGAAAACTGATGATGCATGACGTTCCTTTGATGTCACAGATAAACGCTAATGGGTCGAGCCAGATACACAACAACGTTTTTCTATGCACGTTAGATTTGACAGAGAAAAAGGTTGTTGCATGGAACCGTGGAAGTAGCCGCGGAAACGCAGTGCTCTCTTTTGCTTGGTTTTGGCCTAAGCACAACTCTTCCTTTTACTTGCACTGAAAATCCATAATAAATTGTTTAAGACATATGCTTTTCACCATTGTTAGGTCTATTGAATCGAAGCAATAGGTTGGTAATCTTTACTGAGTTTTCTGTTGTTGCAGGACAATTTTGGCTGTGACAAGCAGGCAGCCAAAATGCTCATCGCAGTTTTCAGAATAATGATCTATCAAGCGTTCTATTGTTGTATTTATAAATGAATCATTAACATGATGTAGAGACCAATAATCCAAGTGCCAAGGAGTTCATTTTTACATAATAATTCAATTGTTTGCACACTGGCAAACACTGATCCAAATTTTCAAGTAGAAAGAAACAAGACCAATGGGATAAATCTGTCAATATGTGATGTTGGGGTTAGAACAATTAGATCACACTCAAATTTTGCCGAGTTTTCACAGGTATGGGGGCCAGCCCTCTTTGTCGGCTCACATCGAGAAAACCTTTTTAAAAAGCCCAGAAGATAGGATTTGATTTAGTTATTTTACTCTCCTGTTTAATTTCGGATTTCCAACCTTACTTTCAGTTTTTGTTCTCATATATGTTGAGGGATTCTGTCTCAGACATAATTAAAGGATCTAACCGTGTTTTATTACTGAATAGTTTATTCTCTAATTGTCTGCCTCTCCGTAAAGGATTACAATTCTGGTTTTAGAACCCTTTCAGAAATTCTGGTTCGGCTGTGTCAATATGTCACCAAACTCGTCTAATCATGCACGGCGCAATTTCTCGTGTACAGCAATATAGTCTCCTATTACCGAAGGACATGTCCATGGAAAATGTATCAGACAATCTAAAAGAAGCACAGAGGAAAAAAAAAAAAAACAACAACAACCATAGACATAAGCCTATAATCCAAGCAGAGAGCTATATGAACGATGAGAATCCTTTGGAACTTCGCATTCCCGGCCAATTCCTGTGTGACAGAACAACTGTCTTGAGCAATACCCGCTGAAAGAATTCTCGCTCGCGGTTCTGCTAACTCTGCCCACACATTCACCGGAAAAGAATGATCCATCAATACTGCCCAGTATACCAAACACTACCATAAAGTAGCTAGAGATGAACAGAAAAATATCCCAACTACTAGTACAAGAAATATGGGTTGAAAATTGCTTTTCAATCTATGTGGCAGAACAAGAAGTGGCAGCCTGAAAAACATGAAGATAGCAACTTTCTATACTCTACAAAGCATCCAATACCATTTTGGATTCACAATTTTTATAAACAAACACATTGAACAAGTTAAATGAAAAACACAATAAAATAAAGAAAAGAACATACCACTGGATCTGAGATTTCATAGATAGCATAATTGGCCTGCTTAACAGTTGCAAACGTCAGGAAAGCAACCCTCCAATGGGATTCGGGGTCGTGACTTAGTCTCACTTTTGTCACCACCCCCACCTTATCAAAAAACTTCCCGAGATCCTCCTCAGTAGCATAATTATCTAACCCTCCAACAAAGACCTTAAATCGCACGTCTTGACGCTCCTCAACTTCATTTCTCACTTCTTCCCCTTAGTGTCTTTCCATCTTCTCCCTCTCAACTTCCGCCATGTATTCTTTTTCCATTCCCTAAGCAACATTTCCATCAAATCTCCCTTGACCACCTGCTTCTTCAAAGTCTATATATACTTCCCGTTCCTACGTACAATTGCACCGCTATTCAGCTCCTTTGTTATAAATGTGATAAGCCCCAATTTGAGAGAAATTTACAATAACCCAAACACAACATGGTATTGATGCCAAAGCATAAACACTAAACATATGCATGTTCCTATTCTAACCACAAAACTGAAATTGGAAAACAAGGCTCGCACAACCAAGATTCAAGATTCTTGCTCAAGAAACTATACCAAGATAACCAAAAGAAAGAAAGAAACTCTGATCATAAAAACAATAACAGGAACAATAGCAAATCATTGGAATATAATATAATTCAAGTCACAATTTCCAAATTGTGTTTCTTTTTCACTCTATCTTTCTTTCCTTTTCTTTTCATTTTCACTGTATCATAATGGCATGCAAACCGGCAGCTACTAGCTATGTGTACCTTCATTAGAAGGAAGATTCTGAGGTGCAGCTTCATCATCATTTGGAGGTGGTAAAGCTGGTTGGATCTTTTCCAGAGCGATGATTGGGGATACTGTAGTGGAGGGTTTCATTGATGGGGCGGAATCCGGGACCGGTGATGTATTGATCTTTGCTCATAGGAGGGTTAAGCACACTGAGACACAATATTTAACGTGGTTCAGCAAATTGCCTACATCCACGGGAGAGGTTCATTTTATTTAGAGATAGAGAAAGAATACAACACATGGAGGAGGATCACATTCACTCAACTCCCATCTCTCATTGCTACATAGGGCAACAGCTGCTGGTGGCAGCAAGGCTGCTGATGGCAGCCCTTCTCTTTCTTTCTCTCTTCTTCTCTCTACATGTCTCACAACTCTCACACTTTGCTCTCTAAGATCATGCCTCTTTTATAGGCATCAATGGCAGCTCCTCTTGCTCCTTTGTCATCAATGGTGGCTGCCAAACTCATCTCTTCTTCAACAAAGGTGGCTGCCAACTTCTTCTCTTCTTCAACAATGGTGGCTACCAAAGTCAAGGTTGGTGGTTGCCACCAACAAGCCTCCTTCTTTGACAATGTCAACATAATTGGCAATATTCCAACATTCATAGCCTGCAGAGGCATCTTTTCTGTTATTTCTGTTAGTTTCTTGAACCCTGAAGCAGTGAAGTACTTCGTGACTAGAAAAAAGGAAAAAGAAAAGGAAATGTGAAAAGCAAGTGCGATTTATGGATTTCTTCTCTCTTCTCAACTTCTTGGGAGGGAATTATTTATTTCCTTTTGTTTTTCAAAAAACTTTACAAGAAAATTGGAATAGTGATACGGTGTGGATTTTGAGTTTTTCATTGTCGATAGGGCCTTTCAGAGCACATAGAAGGGCAAATGGGCTGCAGACCGTGTGGTTTCTCTTTGAGTAACTCCAGAATTTGAACCTTCTCAAGCACCAGAGTGAGAGGGAGTATTAGCTTGTTTGTGGTTAAAACAACATCAAAATGCAAGTTTTAAGGGAGAAAACAAGTCTGTAATTTTCTGCAGAATAGCATGAACAAGAGAAGATATACACCGTAAAAACTTATCACACTTTTCTTTTTCTCTCATGCACAAAAAAAAAAAAAAAAAAAAAAAAAAAAAAAAAAACTAACATTTCCTAGCCTTACACTTTTTAATCTAATTATAATTACTTTCTTTCACTTTTTAATGTAACAATAATTAATTTCTTTCTAAAATAAATTAACGAACTAAAATCAAGGTTAAATAGATATCACAGAACCTTACTATTTACAACATATTAACTTTAATATTCTCTACCTTAATATGCTAAACTTGAACTCTTAAGTATATTTTTCAGCTTTTGAAATTTATCCTTTGACAATGTTTTTGTAAAGACATCAGCCACCGCTCCTCTGATTTGTAGAAATCCATATTAACCACTCCTTCCTCCATTGCTTTATGAATGAAATGATGTTCAAGTGCAATGTTTTTGGTTTTATTGTGAAAAACTTGATTCTTTGCCATTGTTGTAGCTGATTTATTTTCACAAAACAATGTTATTGGCTCTTCATGCTTTTCAACTATTTCTTTCATAATTCTTCTTTACCAAATAGCTTGTTGAGTAACTACAATATATTCAAGTTAACAGATGATTTAGCACCTAAATGTTGCTTCTTCAAACACCAAGCAAACACATTTGAACTAAGAGAAAAAACATAACTTGAAATACTTCTCGTATCATCAACACATTCATCTCAATCACCATTATAAAATCCAATCAATTTCAGCTGAGAAATTCTGTCAAATCTAATTCCATACAACATAGTGTCTTGTATCTAAGCACCTTTTTAGTAGCTCTAGGATGAAAGTGACTAGGAGAATTCATCAACCTAGATAGCAAACTTGCTATAAATATTACATCAAGCCTTATAGATGTCAAGTACAATAGAGATTCCCAATTAAACTTCTATAAAAAGTAATATCCATCTTTTTTCCTCCATCTTTCATTAACTTTTCATTTGCCACCAAAGGCATATTAATAATTTTGTAGCCAAACATTCTAAACTTTTTTAGAACTCTTCCAACAAAATCCTTGTATATTTTTTAATAAAGAATGAAAGGTTTAATGGAAAATGACAACAATACCCTTGAAAAAGTAAGTTTTAGGTATACATAGATGAAGGGCATTTTACTAATTGAACAAAGAGTTGGTAAATATAAATAGGATGGGAAAAAAAAAAGAAACTAGAAAATAAAAGAGAAAAGACCGTAAGTCAAAGAAGAAAGCAGAATAAGAGAAAAGAGGGAAAGATAAAGGAAGGAGAAGAGAGTTATAGAAAATAAGTTTAAAATGTAAGATTTAAATTTTAATATGTATAAGGGTTGTTATTAGTTAAGATTTTGAATTTGTTGAAGATTATGTTTTGGGTTTAATTTATGAGTTGATTGGAATATTATGGGCAATGGTTTAATTTGTTGGAATTTTAGATGATTTTGTTATGAATAATGATTTTGAGATTGATTTAATTGATGTTTTGGATGTAAGAATATTGATAAATCATGAAAATCCTTGCTGGAAATCTAGACAGTATCGTCTTCAGGTTGAAGGTCATGAAATTTCATTTTGGTCCCTCAATATTAGAAATTTACAATTTAGTACTTGAACTTTGGAAAAAATACATTTTGGTCCCTGAAGCGTAATTTGAGATTCCAAAAAGAATTGAGGATGAATTATGGGTAAACTTTCGGTATAGTTATGAGTTTATGATATTTTCAGTTTTGTTCTCCAATTTGATAAAATTACAATTTAACCCCTTAAAATATGAGAAAAATCTAGATTAGTCCCTAGTTGTAATTTAATCATTTTTTGGATTGGTTTAATGAGTAATTGAGGTTTATTCAAATAATCCTGATATTTTATCTGCAAGACATCAATAAGATTTCATTTGATATCTATTTTTGTGTTATTTTTGTTTTCGAGTTAGTTGAGTGGGTAAGTTCTCATATGTTAGAATACTTGAATTGTTAACATGGAATTGATCACACTTGGAATCCTTATATTGTTATTTATTCCTTGTTTATGATTAAGCATGATCATTTATTGAAACTGAATCTTTGATATGAGCTATTATGCACTTCTGAATTGATAGCTCCTCATTTGATTGATGTCATAAGTTAAGCTTTAAAATATGATATGTTTGTTTGATTGTGATATGACCGTTGATATGACATTTAGAATACTCATGCTAACAAGGTAGTGTCGGTTTTTTTGCACATCATATTTGAACCTTAGTTGGTCAGAAAAGTCGCCAACTTGTACGGATTGATCATCCCATATCTGGAGCCATATGCTCATTGTATTTTGATTTTCTGATGAACCTTACCTTATGATATTTCTTGTTATAGTTTGTTTGTGAAACTGTCTTATAAAAGGCCAAAGTCAAATTTGTATATGTTTCTCTTTGCCTTTATTACCTTGTATATGTATATTAAACGTTCTTTACTCACTGAGTCACCCTTTTATTATTTATCATTTTCATGTGTATAATTTTGCTAGTAAGTCTCTTTATTTGGACTTCAGAACCTGCTCTTTTATTGTAATGAATGTTATTCAATATGTCTAGTTAGTGTTCTACAATTGCAATAATTGTATTAAATCTTGTATTAAGACGTTGTTTTATATCACGGTCTTTAATTATCATATCAGAAGCTACGTAAAACTTTAGTTTGTTTAAATGGTAAAAGTTTGTATGTAAGTTTAGGTGCATATAAGTATGAAAGCCTGGAAGGGGACCTTGTCTATGTATCGGTCATGGATCTAAGAATTGGGTCGTGACAATCCTTTTGATAAATAAAGACACCTCTATCATCTTGGTAAACCGTAATACCCAAAAAATAATGTACCAACCCTATATCGTTCATCTCATTTCTTCTAATCATTTCCTTCTTAAAGTCTTCAATCCATCTTTTATTATTACTTATAATCACTAAATCATAACATATAATGCAATAATAAGAGCAGCATTCTCTCCTTATTTCTTCATATACAAAGTAGGCTCACTTTTTGTTCTTTCAAACCTATGCTGAAAGAAGTAACTATCAATTTGGTTGTATCAAGTTCTTAGAGCTTGTTTTAGCCTATATAATACCTTTTCTAGCAAATATGTCTTATCTTCTTATCCACTAACAACAAAACCTTATGGTTTCTCTACATAGACTTCTTCCTTCAACTCCTTATTTAAAAAGGCTAACTTTAATAACAACCAACCATTGTGAGTTACAAGTTCAATGAATGCTCTAACAATATCCAAACAAGCTACTAAAGCAAAAACTTTATTGAAATCAATTCCAAGCATTTGAGAATAACCCTTTATTTACTAGTCTTACTTGTTCTTTTACACGAAACCATTTTGATTGTGCTTCACCTTATAAATCCTTTTTAAACCAATCACTTCTTTGTATTTTGGCTTATCGACCAACACCTAAGTTTTGTATTTCTCAGTCATCTCCATTTCTTTCTCCATAGCTCATTTCTAGTCTTTCTCCTTAGTTGCTTCTTTGAAATTCTCTGGTTCAATAACACAAAAGTTACACCTTGTATACGTAAACTTCTCATCTTCTTTAAAATTGAGCTAGAAGATGATGATGCAATTGTTATAAGACTTGGATGCTCTCTTTTTTCTTCATTTTCTTTTTCTTGAATTGATTTTTTTGCTTCAAATCACAAACTGAATCATTATCACCTTCAATTTTGCCTTTTTCCCACTTCCATCTTACTTTTTCATCAAACAACACATCTTTGTTGATAAGAACTTTCTTAGTTTTTAGATTATACATCTTGTAGCACTTTGATATGGAGTTAAGAAAGATGAATTTAACACTAGTTTCTTCCAATTTATGCCTTTTCTGTTTTGGAATCTAATCATAACATACACAACCAAACACTTTTAGATGATTCATAAAAGGCTTCCTTGTTCCCCAAGCTTTAATAGTGTTTGATTATTTAAGGCTTTTATTGAACATACATTGATTAAATAAACTACTTTATTTATAGTTTCAGCTCAAAAACTTCCTAGAAAACCCTTCTCTAACAACAAAGACTTGGCCATTGCCATCACTATTTATTTATTTTTTCTCTTGGATACCCTTTTTTGTTATGGAGTATAACCAACTATCAA